>NW_022314686.1:8921-9806 GCF_002776525.5 Piliocolobus tephrosceles
TCTCTGCAGACGCAGCCGGGCATAGGGAATGAGTCCGCGAGAGTGAGGAGGGCTTCCACCCAGGTGCTAGGTCCGAGGGGGGTTAGCCAAGACCCCCACATGTGAGGGGAGGAGCCACGCACCGGAGGACGAGACGCTGGTTATACACGGGGTTGGGGGGCCAAACTGCCAGAAGAGAAAGGAGCTGCAAGGCTGCCAAGAGAAAACTGGAATGAACCCTGTGGATCCGAACTGGACCTGGGGATACTGGTGGGAACTCGCAGCTTTCAACACACATGCAGATCCAGGAGGAAACATCAAACATAAACCGGGGTATTGTTTACACTACCAGTCCCTGGCCTTGCCCACTGAGGAGGCCTGGGGAGCGGTGACGCCTCAATAGCAATGAGCTTACCCATCCAGACCTTGTCTGCTCAAGGCCATTCTCCTCCACAGATGCCAGGCTCCTTGGAGAAATGGCCAGGTCGAGGCGTGGGGCATGGCGGGAACAAGAGGCGGCTGATGTTCTTCTGCCAGAGCAGGGAGTTCTCCCAGACAACAGGGACACACAACAAGGGGGCATAGCCAGACAAACAGAGCACAACTAGAGCATCAAAATAAACAGGAAAAGACTCTATACCCCAATGAATACATTAGGATCCATGATTCCCACTCAGATAAAACAAATACATGAATTAAGTCAAAGCTGCATAAGAAAGGAATATTTAAGTAGATTCAGGTGTCCCTACCAAATCCTTGTTAATTATAAACAATGTCCACGGTGAAAAGCATGGCAGACAGCAATGTAACCAAGTGACTGTAGTGAGCACCATCAGAAAGGAGACAAACTGCATGTCACCTGCAAGGATGAACTGTGACGATCAAAGACACACAACCCGAATCTAC
>NW_022314686.1:9816-11219 GCF_002776525.5 Piliocolobus tephrosceles
ACAAACAAAGACAAATAGAAGGTTGAAATAATGTCTTCACATCATACCTTCTGTTGCCATGACCCAGCTTCCCATCTTCTGCCTCACCCCAAGAGTAAACTTCTCCTTCTGAAGACAGGGCAAGGCAGTGCTTTCCTCCTGAGTTCACAGCTACTTTCTTAATAAACACATGCTGAATGGATTCAAGCAATGTTGGGGTAGACACCGACTCTGTCCCTCCAATGCCTAGTCTGCCACCTGCACCATACCCAGTGGCATACAGCTAAGAGAAGAAAAAGCAACATCAGTTTCCAATCTCAATATCCCCCAAATTTAGTAATTCATAAATCCATGCTTTAGACATTTTTATGACAAAGAAATAAAATTTAAAGTTAAAAATCTCAGGTATGTAAGTTTATGAGTTTATACATGCTCTACCAAAGTTCTAGAAATGAAATAAAAACTTGACTATTAGAAATTCCAAATTCAGAAAACATATTGTGAAAATAAGGTCTTCTCCCTGGAAGCTCTTCCATTTTTGTGTAGAATACCAACTACAATTAACACCAAGAAAAGCAAAAAACAATTTAATTATCTACTATACGCAAATCTCTGACAATAACAGCCACAAAAACATATCCATAAAAGAACACAAACACATTTTAATATTTCAGCAGGGTGGCTGGGTGCGGTGGCTCAAGCCTGTAATCCCAGCACTTTGGGAGGCCGAGACGGGCAGATCATTGAGATCAGGAGATCGAGACCATCCTGGCTAACATGGTGAAACCCCGTCTCTACTAAAAAAAAAAATACAAAAAACTAGCCAGGCGAGGTGGCGGGCACCTATAGTCCCAGCTACTCTGGAGGCTGAGGCAGGAGAATGGCGTAAACCTGGGAGGCGGAGCTTGTAGTGAGCTGAGATCCGGCCACTGCACTCCAGCCTGGGCGACAGAACGAGACTCCATCTCAAAAAAAAATTTCAGCAGGGCAGCATATAAACCACATGGGAAAAAAACGCCTTTTCTTTTTTTTTAAATCTAAGTGGGAATGTTTTAGGACACAACACATCTATGATTAATTTTAAAAAACAGGATTAATGTAAAAACACACACACATGCAATCAGACTGCCGTTTTCCAAATGAAGGCAAACATCTCTCCTGATAAAAACTTAAATGCTATTCCACGCTGTTTCAGACATCTTTCCAACGTGCTACTGCACTGACATAATAGTAAGGAAGCCACAAGGGCCAACGCAGGAAGTGAAACCCAAACTCAGGTGGATAAACAACCTCCGCCCCCAAAGCCAGCTTCGGTGGAGAGGGTGTAAGGCTCTCGGGTGCAGGGTAATGCGGCGCGCCTCCAAGGACTTCCTGCAGAAAGTGGGGCTCCAAAGGGTTGCCCCTCAGTGACTGTGAATAAGAAA
>NW_022314687.1:0-10050 GCF_002776525.5 Piliocolobus tephrosceles
AGGCAGACAGACAGTCACCTAGTTCAAACTCTGGTGGGAGTGCACACATTGAACATCTCAAATTTTTCACTGATCTGCAAATGTCTGCAAATGACCGTGAAGAAACGATGAGTAATAATTTTAGGGTTACAAATAAGTTTTAATAAGTGAATTCACAAATACTGAAGCCACAATTTATGAAAATTGACTATACTTATAATATGTCCAAACATGGTCATATAAACAGTGGTTTTATATATTTGTAATTATGCATTTAAATTAAGGTTATATATATCAAAGAAAATAAAATTTCAAGCTATATCAGGAAGAAGATAGTTGCATCAAATATGACCAAAAGATAATTAACATTGAGAATAAAATAAAATACCCTACAATAAAAAAAAGACTACTCACATTTTTAAAATGTATAAATAGTATGAAGAGGCATTTTTACATCTGATATAATCAAATAAATATAAGCTCAACTTAAATCAGTAATAGAGAAATTCAAGTAAAGTCAGTGAAATTCCATTACATAATCTACAAAAGTGAAAAAAATTACAGGTCTAACCCTACCACATGATTAGTGAGGTAATGCAGTAATGGACACTCTCAATCACTTTGTAAAATATAAAGAAAAAACCTTGGAAACCAAAATGTTATTAAATGTAAACATGCCATTATCCCACATTCAGAAATGTTTCTCCTTAGCATATTCATTCAAGAACTCTAAGCAGTATGAACTAATGTATTATGTTTATTCATTGCAGAATGATTGGATATGTTATGTTGGAATGGAATACTATATAGTTCAGAAAATGAAAGTGTAATTGAACATGGATTTTCCTCTGTAGATAATATTGAACAAACATTTCAAGTCAAAACATAAATACCATATGTTTCCATTTATATAAAGTCCTCAAACAAACATATATCTATTTTAACAACACAAACATTAATGTTTAAAATGTAAGAAAGAGAAGAATATGCTTAACATATAATTCAGGGCAATGTTAACCTTTGTGTGACTGGAATGGGAATATAGAAAGAAAGGGCTTCTGGTGTTGAATTGTTTCTAGACAGTAATTAAAATATTCTGTTTTTTGAGGTAGTTAGTAATAATCATGTTGGTATTATTATATCCCAAACATTATGATATATGTCATAATAAAAATGTACAGGTAATATTTCTCATATAGGAAAATTTTCCACAGAGTCATATTATTTTCTTTCCCTGCCGCCCCAGCCATTAACTTGGCTGAAAGCTCAGGTATGCCTAAGTACACTCTAATATCTAGGCCACAATATGATTAGAGAAGCTTAGTGAAACTGAGTCTCTCTTTCTCTAAAATTAAACCCCAAAGAATCACATGATATCAAATGGTTGCTATCCTGCCCAGGTGCGTAGACTCATCCAACTGGAAGTGTAACTAGCCTATAATTTCCTTTTTTTAAGCTCTTCAACAGAAGAAAGAACAATAGGAAATCTTATTTCATCCTAGTATTTACTCTTTGTAGATGCTTATCCTTAGCTTATCACTGGTGAAAATAGCATGAATTGTTACCTGTGATCTATATTCACAGGCCCACAGATTTACTCTACCATGCTTTACATTCTAACATTAAAACACATTCATGTAAAAAGTCTGAATACCACTTGTATTATGTTGGACAATTTTACCTATTACCATTATAAAAATGCAATGGAAATGTTCACTTTAATATTGTAAACCTATTTTATTCAACTTCTACAGTTTCAATCTTCATTAGTAGGTGAAAACACATTTCTTTATTTAGAGTCTATTAAGAGGCATTACTAATTACCTGGATTATCTAAGTAGTTCCATTGTCCCCATTTTTATAAAAATAGTCTGATATAAGATACAGTAACACAATAGATAATGTTGTTGTGGACATCCTATTGATCAAATTAGTTTGACAATCAGCTACTATAATGGAATTCTATCCACGTATCATGTATAAAAGTGATATTTCAAAATGACAACCTGGGCCCATTATGGTGGTTCATGCCTATAATCCTTAGAAGGGTGCTAAACTGAGCATTTTTGACTATTGATTCAATGTTGGCATAGCTACACAAACTCTACTTTATTTGCTATTATTTCTTTATGCCCCAAATTTATATAGGTTGTTCATTGTTTTCAAATATACAAATATTCACAGTGATTAGTTCCTCTCCAAAAATGCCAGATCTAAAAGACAGGAATTATTTTTATTATTTTCTTTTATGTCATTACCTTACACTTTTCTCATGGTTTCTCTTCTATTTCCCCAATTTTCCTGCCTCTCTTACCATTGATCTCTCCAACTTGAATTTTTACTATTTTGATTTTTAGTTTATGTTGACCATTCTTCACAATATTCTCAATATTTTGTTCATCCTAATTTTCAATTATTATTGAGTCCACTAGATCTTCGTATTCTAGGAACTGCAGGATTATGTCTGTACTGCTTGACTCCCT
This sequence comes from Piliocolobus tephrosceles, assembly GCF_002776525.5. Taxonomy (NCBI): domain Eukaryota; kingdom Metazoa; phylum Chordata; class Mammalia; order Primates; family Cercopithecidae; genus Piliocolobus; species Piliocolobus tephrosceles. The sequence goes on from NW_022314687.1 coordinate 2,463, forward strand.
CTAAAAGCAGTCATCTAGTTTAAGTTCCAGTTAAACCAGGGCAGGTTTTATGGTGGAGAAAAACAGAAGACTCTTCCGTCGTCTTGCTATGTTCTCAGTTTATAATATGCAAATAGAGAGGTCCCACAACACCTATATAAAATGAAACATAGTATCTTAGTGAAGCCCCATACAGTTTAATATGCAATATATATTTTTATTATAAATTAAATAATTATACATGGTATATATATAAATTTATATTAAATATTCAACATATATAATATATAATAAATATCAGGATTTTCTAATGTGGCATTATTAACATTGTGGACAAGGTAATATTTTCTCTTTAGTGGCTGTCCCTTGCGTTGTAGAATATTTAAAAGCATCCCTTGCATTTGCCCAGCGGATACTGATAGTGTCTTATCCCCCTCAAGGTGTGTCAATGAAAGATATCTCCATATAGTGGCATATGTCCATTGAGTGAGCAAAATTGCACAGAGTTCAGAAGGTTTAGAGTCATTTATGTATATTGTATCAATAAATATATAATATAAATATTGTTTAAAATAAATATACATTATATATACATATACACAAAATAAGGTACTCTAGTTTGATGCTTAAAAGGATGGCTTTGGTTTGTGTTTCAGTTTTGATTCAATACATGCTGGGTATCAGGTGTCAGGGTCATTATGAAAATATTTCTGGTAAATGTGAATTCAGAACTATCCTTGATGTCTATCTGATTTATTTTCCTTTTTTCCCGATGTAAATGCCTTGAAATAATGAGATATGAAGATAATTTCAGCATATGCTTTGATGGTAGTTTCAGAGTAAGTATTAGACTTTTGATTTTTGTATTATACTTTAAGTTCTAGGGTACATGTGCACAATGTGCAGGTTTGTTACGTATCTATACATGTGCCATGTTGGTGTGCTGCACCCATTAACTCGTCATTTACTTTAGGTATATCTCCTAATGCTATCCCTCCCCCTCCCCCGACCCCACAACAGGCTCGGGTGTGTGATCGTCCCCTTCCTGTGTCCCTGTGTTCTCATTGTTCAATTCCCATTTATGAGTGAGAACATGCGGTGTTTGGTTTTCTGTTCTTGCGATAGTTTGCTCAGAATGATGGTTGATTTTGAGTTGAATCCTTTTCTTTTTCCGTTACAAATGCTTAGGAACACATAAAATGCAGATTTTCTTGGCTCTTCTTTAGGTTTTGTGGGAAGCTTATTAAATGTAAGCATGGAGAAAGGAAATTCAGTTAAGGGAAGAGTACTTTGACATCTTTTCGGCTGCAGATTATTTTTGACACTTAGATCAATCGGTTATTTGTTTCTGCAAGCTGGTGAAATTCACACGCACTCACAGTGTTTACGAACCTTACATTTTATTTGTAAACGCTGAATTAAAGGAAGGAAATAATTTGCTTCTACTGGTGTTTATAAGCAAGTTACGTCAATTTTTAAAATAGATTTTAAACATATTTATTTCCATAAAGAATGAGATGTCTATCCAAGAATTGAAAGATTATTGGAATAAAGCAGTTAATATTTAATATAATATTTTGCGTCTGTTCTAATGGAGGTTTAAAAATCTATAGCTGAAGGGGAAGGACTTTCAAATTCAAAAGGACATAATTTAAGCTGTATTATTTCCTAGTTTTTATGTGTTGTATTTATTTAAATTTATTAAGGATTGTGAAAAGATTCATACAGCATAGTAGGAAAAAATGTATCTTTTCTTAAGAAAGCATTATATTTTGAGAAAGAAAGCATGCATTGCACAATCGTGGTTCTTGTTGATTTCTTCCTTTTTCTGTTGCATTTTGGAAATTTTCTTTTATGGTGGTATTCATCATAATTTATACTGAAATTTCCTAAATATTTATTCATAGCTATATTTTACATTGTGTTTTACACCCTAAATATTAGAATTGTGGAATCAAATCTCTTGTCTGTTTAAATTTTTGCCTATGGGAGTTTCATAAAATGCTGGGTAAAATTTGCTTCCCCTCTGACATCTGTATTCCCATTCCTTTTAGAAAAAATTTTTGATCGATGCCATATTTTTCCTTCATCTTATAAATTAATCTTATAAATTTAATTCACCAACAATTGCTGAGACTCTTTTCTATACTTTTCAAATAATCTTTCCTTCACTAGTGGCATTAGGTAAAACATTAAATTAAAATTAAGTATACATGGATCTGGATCCTAAATCCTACATCTATTAGCTAAGTGACCACAGTCACCTAATTCCCTTTTATGTAAAATGCAGATATTAATGGTGTCTATTTTATATTATAATCCAGTAATATTCATAATCTTCCAATATATAGTAATTCAATTGTGCCTATGTATTCTTTATGAATTTTTAAGCATCTAATAAGTGCCTTAGTTTTTAAAATTTGTGTTTTCCTTTAGGAAACCAAGAGAAAAATCATGATTTAAAAAGTTAGAACAATGTACATTTACCCAGCTACCTTTTGTCAAGTGTAAAAAGAATCTTCTGCAGGCTGGCTTGTAGAAGGCAACAGTTGTTCTTGTGAAATTCTGATTCCCTTATCAAACAAGCTTTGTAACTCATGACCACACATGCTGGTTCATGGATTGCTAAGGAGTTTTGAGCCGATGTCATATACCTGACTGAATTTCAGAAATTGAGCTGGGTAAATGTACATTGTTCTAACTTTTTAAATCATGATTTTTCTCTTGGTTTCCTAAAGGAAAACACAAATTTTAAAAACTAAGGCACTTATTAGATGCTTAAAAATTCATAAAGAATACATAGGCACAATTGAATTACTATATATTGGAAGATTATGAATATTACTGGATTATAATATAAAATAGACACCATTAATATCTGCATTTTACATAAAAGGGAATTAGGTGACTGTGGTCACTTAGCTAATAGATGTAGGATTTAGGATCCAGATCCATGTATACTTAATTTTAATTTAATGTTTTACCTAATGCCACTAGTGAAGGAAAGATTATTTGAAAAGTATAGAAAAGAGTCTCAGCAATTGTTGGTGAATTAAATTTATAAGATTAATTTATAAGATGAAGGAAAAATATGGCATCGATCAAAAATTTTTTCTAAAAGGAATGGGAATACAGATGTCAGAGGGGAAGCAAATTTTACCCAGCATTTTATGAAACTCCCATAGGCAAAAATTTAAACAGACAAGAGATTTGATTCCACAATTCTAATATTTAGGGTGTAAAACACAATGTAAAATATAGCTATGAATAAATATTTAGGAAATTTCAGTATAAATTATGATGAATACCACCATAAAAGAAAATTTCCAAAATGCAACAGAAAAAGGAAGAAATCAACAAGAACCACGATTGTGCAATGCATGCTTTCTTTCTCAAAATATAATGCTTTCTTAAGAAAAGATACATTTTTTCCTACTATGCTGTATGAATCTTTTCACAATCCTTAATAAATTTAAATAAATACAACACATAAAAACTAGGAAATAATACAGCTTAAATTATGTCCTTTTGAATTTGAAAGTCCTTCCCCTTCAGCTATAGATTTTTAAACCTCCATTAGAACAGACGCAAAATATTATATTAAATATTAACTGCTTTATTCCAATAATCTTTCAATTCTTGGATAGACATCTCATTCTTTATGGAAATAAATATGTTTAAAATCTATTTTAAAAATTGACGTAACTTGCTTATAAACACCAGTAGAAGCAAATTATTTCCTTCCTTTAATTCAGCGTTTACAAATAAAATGTAAGGTTCGTAAACACTGTGAGTGCGTGTGAATTTCACCAGCTTGCAGAAACAAATAACCGATTGATCTAAGTGTCAAAAATAATCTGCAGCCGAAAAGATGTCAAAGTACTCTTCCCTTAACTGAATTTCCTTTCTCCATGCTTACATTTAATAAGCTTCCCACAAAACCTAAAGAAGAGCCAAGAAAATCTGCATTTTATGTGTTCCTAAGCATTTGTAACGGAAAAAGAAAAGGATTCAACTCAAAATCAACCATCATTCTGAGCAAACTATCGCAAGAACAGAAAACCAAACACCGCATGTTCTCACTCATAAATGGGAATTGAACAATGAGAACACAGGGACACAGGAAGGGGACGATCACACACCCGAGCCTGTTGTGGGGTCGGGGGAGGGGGAGGGATAGCATTAGGAGATATACCTAAAGTAAATGACGAGTTAATGGGTGCAGCACACCAACATGGCACATGTATAGATACGTAACAAACCTGCACATTGTGCACATGTACCCTAGAACTTAAAGTATAATACAAAAATCAAAAGTCTAATACTTACTCTGAAACTACCATCAAAGCATATGCTGAAATTATCTTCATATCTCATTATTTCAAGGCATTTACATCGGGAAAAAAGGAAAATAAATCAGATAGACATCAAGGATAGTTCTGAATTCACATTTACCAGAAATATTTTCATAATGACCCTGACACCTGATACCCAGCATGTATTGAATCAAAACTGAAACACAAACCAAAGCCATCCTTTTAAGCATCAAACTAGAGTACCTTATTTTGTGTATATGTATATATAATGTATATTTATTTTAAACAATATTTATATTATATATTTATTGATACAATATACATAAATGACTCTAAACCTTCTGAACTCTGTGCAATTTTGCTCACTCAATGGACATATGCCACTATATGGAGATATCTTTCATTGACACACCTTGAGGGGGATAAGACACTATCAGTATCCGCTGGGCAAATGCAAGGGATGCTTTTAAATATTCTACAACGCAAGGGACAGCCACTAAAGAGAAAATATTACCTTGTCCACAATGTTAATAATGCCACATTAGAAAATCCTGATATTTATTATATATTATATATGTTGAATATTTAATATAAATTTATATATATACCATGTATAATTATTTAATTTATAATAAAAATATATATTGCATATTAAACTGTATGGGGCTTCACTAAGATACTATGTTTCATTTTATATAGGTGTTGTGGGACCTCTCTATTTGCATATTATAAACTGAGAACATAGCAAGACGACGGAAGAGTCTTCTGTTTTTCTCCACCATAAAACCTGCCCTGGTTTAACTGGAACTTAAACTAGATGACTGCTTTTAGAGGGAGTCAAGCAGTACAGACATAATCCTGCAGTTCCTAGAATACGAAGATCTAGTGGACTCAATAATAATTGAAAATTAGGATGAACAAAATATTGAGAATATTGTGAAGAATGGTCAACATAAACTAAAAATCAAAATAGTAAAAATTCAAGTTGGAGAGATCAATGGTAAGAGAGGCAGGAAAATTGGGGAAATAGAAGAGAAACCATGAGAAAAGTGTAAGGTAATGACATAAAAGAAAATAATAAAAATAATTCCTGTCTTTTAGATCTGGCATTTTTGGAGAGGAACTAATCACTGTGAATATTTGTATATTTGAAAACAATGAACAACCTATATAAATTTGGGGCATAAAGAAATAATAGCAAATAAAGTAGAGTTTGTGTAGCTATGCCAACATTGAATCAATAGTCAAAAATGCTCAGTTTAGCACCCTTCTAAGGATTATAGGCATGAACCACCATAATGGGCCCAGGTTGTCATTTTGAAATATCACTTTTATACATGATACGTGGATAGAATTCCATTATAGTAGCTGATTGTCAAACTAATTTGATCAATAGGATGTCCACAACAACATTATCTATTGTGTTACTGTATCTTATATCAGACTATTTTTATAAAAATGGGGACAATGGAACTACTTAGATAATCCAGGTAATTAGTAATGCCTCTTAATAGACTCTAAATAAAGAAATGTGTTTTCACCTACTAATGAAGATTGAAACTGTAGAAGTTGAATAAAATAGGTTTACAATATTAAAGTGAACATTTCCATTGCATTTTTATAATGGTAATAGGTAAAATTGTCCAACATAATACAAGTGGTATTCAGACTTTTTACATGAATGTGTTTTAATGTTAGAATGTAAAGCATGGTAGAGTAAATCTGTGGGCCTGTGAATATAGATCACAGGTAACAATTCATGCTATTTTCACCAGTGATAAGCTAAGGATAAGCATCTACAAAGAGTAAATACTAGGATGAAATAAGATTTCCTATTGTTCTTTCTTCTGTTGAAGAGCTTAAAAAAAGGAAATTATAGGCTAGTTACACTTCCAGTTGGATGAGTCTACGCACCTGGGCAGGATAGCAACCATTTGATATCATGTGATTCTTTGGGGTTTAATTTTAGAGAAAGAGAGACTCAGTTTCACTAAGCTTCTCTAATCATATTGTGGCCTAGATATTAGAGTGTACTTAGGCATACCTGAGCTTTCAGCCAAGTTAATGGCTGGGGCGGCAGGGAAAGAAAATAATATGACTCTGTGGAAAATTTTCCTATATGAGAAATATTACCTGTACATTTTTATTATGACATATATCATAATGTTTGGGATATAATAATACCAACATGATTATTACTAACTACCTCAAAAAACAGAATATTTTAATTACTGTCTAGAAACAATTCAACACCAGAAGCCCTTTCTTTCTATATTCCCATTCCAGTCACACAAAGGTTAACATTGCCCTGAATTATATGTTAAGCATATTCTTCTCTTTCTTACATTTTAAACATTAATGTTTGTGTTGTTAAAATAGATATATGTTTGTTTGAGGACTTTATATAAATGGAAACATATGGTATTTATGTTTTGACTTGAAATGTTTGTTCAATATTATCTACAGAGGAAAATCCATGTTCAATTACACTTTCATTTTCTGAACTATATAGTATTCCATTCCAACATAACATATCCAATCATTCTGCAATGAATAAACATAATACATTAGTTCATACTGCTTAGAGTTCTTGAATGAATATGCTAAGGAGAAACATTTCTGAATGTGGGATAATGGCATGTTTACATTTAATAACATTTTGGTTTCCAAGGTTTTTTCTTTATATTTTACAAAGTGATTGAGAGTGTCCATTACTGCATTACCTCACTAATCATGTGGTAGGGTTAGACCTGTAATTTTTTTCACTTTTGTAGATTATGTAATGGAATTTCACTGACTTTACTTGAATTTCTCTATTACTGATTTAAGTTGAGCTTATATTTATTTGATTATATCAGATGTAAAAATGCCTCTTCATACTATTTATACATTTTAAAAATGTGAGTAGTCTTTTTTTTATTGTAGGGTATTTTATTTTATTCTCAATGTTAATTATCTTTTGGTCATATTTGATGCAACTATCTTCTTCCTGATATAGCTTGAAATTTTATTTTCTTTGATATATATAACCTTAATTTAAATGCATAATTACAAATATATAAAACCACTGTTTATATGACCATGTTTGGACATATTATAAGTATAGTCAATTTTCATAAATTGTGGCTTCAGTATTTGTGAATTCACTTATTAAAACTTATTTGTAACCCTAAAATTATTACTCATCGTTTCTTCACGGTCATTTGCAGACATTTGCAGATCAGTGAAAAATTTGAGATGTTCAATGTGTGCACTCCCACCAGAGTTTGAACTAGGTGACTGTCTGTCTGCCT
>NW_022314688.1:0-1122 GCF_002776525.5 Piliocolobus tephrosceles
GACAGGGTTTCACCATGTTGGCCAGGCTGGTCTCGAACCCCTGACCTCAGGTGATCCACCTGCCTCAGCCTCCCAAAGTGCTGGGATTACAGGCGTGAGCCACCATGCCCGGCCGGAGATGCTTTTTTTTAACCTTTACTATGATTCCTGCCTTTGGGTGGGTCTAGCTGGGCACAAGGAAATAAGTCCTGAGAATTTGCTGTTATAACTAGGTTTTGCCCAACTTGGTATGGCAGTTTGCCTAATGCTGGATTTCCTAGCCCAAGGAAGCATCATTCAAAGAGCCAAATTTATCAGCATACTTGAAGGAATTTTCTTGCCAGATACACCCCACTGAGGGAACCTTGAATGAATAGGTTGCTGGGGTTGGATTTTATTTATTTATTTATTTATTTATTTATTTATTTATTTATTTATTTGAGTCGGAGTCTCGCTCTGTCACCCAGGCTGGAGTGCAATGGCGCTATCTTCAGCTCACTGCAACCTCCACCTCCCGGGTTCAAGCAATTCTCCTGCCTCAGCCTCCTGAGTAGCTGAGATTACAGGCGCCCGCCACCGTGCCCAGCTAATTTTTGTATTTTTATTAGAGACGGAGTTTCGCCATATTGGCCAGGCTGGTCTCTTGGCCAGGCTGGTCTCGAACTCCTGACCTCATGATCCGACTGCCTTGGCCTCTTGGCCTCCCAGCCTCCCAAAGTGCTGGGATTACAGGCGTGAGCCACTGCACCCAACCTTATTTATGTATTAATTTAGAGATAGAGTCTCGCTCTGTCACCCAGGCTGCAGTGCAGTGGTGCAATCTCGGCTCACTGCAACCTCCGCCTCCCAGGTTAAAATGATTCTCCTGCCTCAGCCTCCAAAGTATCTGGTATTACAGGCATGTACTACCATGCCCAGCTAATTTTTGTATTTTTAGTAGAGACAAGGTTTCACCATGTTGGCCAGGCTGGTCCTGAACTCCTGACCTCAGGTGATTCACCTGCCTCGGCCTCCCAAAGTGCTGAGATTACAGGTGTGAGCCACCACGCCCAGCCCCTATTTTATTTTTTTGAGACAGGGCCTTGCTCTGCTGCCCAGGCTGGAGTGCAGTGGTGTGATCATTGCTCACTGCAGCCTTGACCT
>NW_022314689.1:0-6888 GCF_002776525.5 Piliocolobus tephrosceles
TCCTAGCTACTCTGAAGACTGAGGCAGGAGGATTCTTTGAGCCCAGGAGTTTGAGGCTGCAGTGAGTCATGATCATGTGACTGCACTTCACCCTGGATGACAGTGGGAGACTCTGTCTCTAAAAACAAATAAATGAATACAATAAATGGGTTTGTTTAAAGCCAATGTTTGTGACAATTTGTTACACACTCTTATAAAATTCACACACAGGCTCCACAGACTCATGGAATGAACTGATGAATTGATATACACACTAGTTACATAAAATGAAATCTTCTTCAGTGTTTTACATTTTATAATTTTCTGTGATGCAATTTAATACACTCATATTTCATTCATTCAGTCAACAAAAATTCATTTAGTCCCTACAATGAACCAGGTGTCCCCTCATATGCTCACGTGCCTGGCATTCTAGAAGCTTCACAAGATCGAGTTGGAGCCACTGGAGTGTTTTAGGTGGAGAAATGACACACTTTGACTCACATTAGCAGGACCACTGTGGAGAGAACAGTCACGTAGCAGGTAATGGGAGAGTGCCAGTGTCACAATTCAGGAGTGACAGTGTGATGGGGACTAAGGGAAGAGGAGGGCCTGAGGGATACAAGGGATGGAGGGAAGGGATGGGGATGCAGGAGGTGAGGAAAAGGAGCAGGGGGACAGAATTCAAAAGCAGCAGAACTCTTAGGTTTGAACACATTGATTTACAGTATTTCAATACATTCATCTACAGAGCCTGGAAGGGTGTTACTTGCAGTTGGCCTTTAATACCTTAAGTGGATCTGCTTAAAAACTAATGTTTATGTTAATCAGGTTTTAAAAATACTAAGTGTTCCTATAAAATATACACACCACTTAGATGTGGATACTTCCTAAAACCTGGCAGTGCATGAGCACTGGTGATGGGCACTGTGACGGCATTTAGTGCTTGCAACTTTGAGGTCAATAAAGTCTGTACTGACTCCTGGTTGCAACATACAGGAACATAGTGGCTACTTTGTATTGAGGAGATGTTCTGGACTCACACAGAAACTCAGGGCTATGGAATGAAGGTAAATCTAAAATAACAGCGGGAGTCACAGACACATTGCCTGCGAAAGTGAAACTTAGGAGCTTTGTGAGTCCTGTTGTAACGCTTTTAGACACATTTATATACCAAGGGGCCGAAGTCACATTTTTTACCGATTAAATTCCTGATCATTCAGGGATTACCAAGATTCTGCTACTCACTGTTGTTAATAAACAAAAAGCAAACTGATCTCTATTCTATCTCATGCACTCAGGCACAACTTTTCCAGATTTAAAGAAAAAGATAAAAGAAAGAAAAGAAAAAAAAGCCCTGTCTCTACACCTCCATTCCCAGGGCGAGCTCCCTCTCTGGCACCAAGCTCCCTGGGGTGAGTTTTCTTCTAGAAGGCTCCAGGGGGACAGGTAAAGAGTGGGAGACAGGGAGCCCATTTCAGGGATGGGAATTCCGGCATGAAAAGTGAAGCGAGAGGGAGGGGGCCCAAGCCGAGGGTTTCTTCCTGGTTTCTCAGACAGCTCCTGGGCCAAGACTCAGGGAGACATTGAGACAGAGCGCTTGGCACAAGAGGAGCTGGGTCAGGGCGAAGTCCCAGGGCCCTAGGCGTGGTTCTGAGTCTCAGGCCCCGAAGGTAGTGGATGGGCTGGGGAGTCCCAGCGTTGGGGATTCCTAATCTCCGCAGAGTTTCTCTTCTCCCTCTCCCAACCTGCGACGGGTCCTTCTTCCTGGACACTCACTACGCGGACCCAGTTCTCACTTCCACTGAGTGTCGGGTTGCTAGAGAAGCCAATCAGGGTCGCGCGGCCCCGGTTCTAAAGTCCACACGCACCCACGGGGACTCGGAGTCTTCCCAGACGCCGACGATGGGGTCATGGCACCCCGAACCCTCCTCCTGCTGCTCTCGGGGACCTTGGCCCTGACCGAGACCAAGGCGGGTGAGTGCGGGGTCAGGAGGGAAACGGCCTCTGCGGGAGGAGAGAGGAGCAAGGGGCCCTCCCGGTGGGGGCGCGGGACCCGGGAAGCTGCGCGGGGAGAAAAGTCGGGCGGGTCTTAGCCTCTCCGCGCCCCCAGGCTCCCACTCCTTGAGGTATTTCAGCACCGCCCGTGTCCCGGCCCGGCCGCGGGGAGCCCCGCTTCATCGCCGTGGGCTACGTGGACGACACGCAGTTCGTGCGGTTCCACAGCGACGCCTAGAGTCCGAGGATGGAGCCGCGGGCGCGGTGGGTGGAGCAGGAGGGGCCTGGAGTATTGGGAGCTGCAGACACTGGGCGCCAAGGCCCAGGCATAGACTGGCTGAGTGAACCCGAGGACCCTGCTCCGATACTACAACCAGAGCGAGGCCGGTGAGTGACCCCCGCCCGGGGCGCATATCACTTACTCCTGGCTTCATGCCTCACGGACGGCCCTGGTCCCCCTGAGTCTCCGGGTCCAAGATCAACCCCGAGGCTGCGGGACCTGCAGAGATCCTCGACCCTGGAGAGCCCCAGGAGCCTTTACCCGGTTTCATCTTCAGTTGAGGCCAAAATCTCTGCAGGTTGCTAGGGGCTGGGCCGGGGCTGGGCCAGGGCTGGGTGGGCGGGGCTGACCGCGGGAACTGGGCCAGGGTCTCACATCCCCCAGGTAATGTTTGGCTGCGACGTGGGGCCTGAGGGGCGCCTCCTCCGCTGGTATGAACAGTACGCCTACGCGGGAAGGATTACATCGTCCTAAATGAGAACCTGCGCTCCTGGACCGCCGCGGACACTGCGGCTCAGATCACCCTGAGCAAGTGGGAGGCGGCCAATGTGGCTGAGCAAAGGAGAGCCTATCTCGAGGGCATCTGCGTGGAGTGGCTCCGCAGACACCTGGAGAACGGGAAGGAGACGCTGCAGCGCGCGGGTACCAGGGGCCATGGGGCGCCTCCTAGATCTCCTGTAGATCTCCTGGGCTGGCCTCGCACAAGGAGGGGAAGAAAATGGCAACAACACCAGAATATCGCCCTCTCTCCGGTCCTGAGGGAGAGGAATCCTCCTGGGTTTCCAGATCCTGTAGCAGAGAGTGACTCTGAGGGCCCGCCCTGCTCTCTGGGACAATCGAGGGATGAAGTCTCTGAGGGAGTGGAGGGGAAGACAATCCCTGGAATACTGATCAGGGGTTCCCTTTGACCCCACAGCAGCCATGGGTACCAGGACTTTTCCCCTCAGGCCTTGTTCTCTGCCTCACACGCAATGTGTGTGAGGGTCTGACTCCAGCTCCTCTGAATCCCTTGGCCTCCACTCAGGTCAGGACCAGAAGTCCCTGCTCCCCCGCTCAGAGACTAGAACTTTCCAAGGAATAGGAGATTATCCCAGGTGCCTGTGTCCAGGCTGCTATCTGGGTTCTGTGCTCCCTTCCCCACCCCGGGTGTCCTGTACATTCTCAAGATAGCCACATGGGTGCTGCTGGAGTGTCCCATGACAGATGCAAAGTGCTTGAGTTTTCTGACTCTTCCTTTCAGACCCCACCAAGACACACGTGACCCACCACCCTGTCTTTGACTATGAGGCCACCCTGAGGTGCTGGGCCCTGGGCCTCTACCCTGTGGAGATCAGACTGACCTGGCAGTCGGATGGGGAGGACCAGACCCAGGACATGGAGCTCATGGAGACCAGGCCCGCAGGGGATGGAACCTTCCAGAAGTGGGTGGCTGTGGTGGTGTCTGCTGGAGAGGAGCAGAGATTCACGTGCCATGTGCAGCATGAGGGTCTGCCCAAGCCTCTCACCCTGAGATGGGGTAAGGAGGGAGATGGGGGGGATCATGTCTCTTCGAGGAAGCAGGAGCCCCTCTGGAGACCTTTAGCAGGGCCGGGTCTGGGGCCTGGGGGTCAGAACCCTCACATTCCCCTCCTTTCCCAGAGCTGTCTCTCCAGCCCACCATCCCCATCATGGGTATCGTTGCTGGCCTGGTTGTCCTTGCAGCTGTCATCACTGGAGCTGTGGTCGCTGCTGTGCTATGGAGGAAGAAGAGCTCAGGTGAGGAAAGGATGACAGGTGGGGTCTGAGATTTCTTGTCTCACTGAGGGTTCCAAGCCCCATGTAGAAGTGCCCTCCCGGTTACTGGGAAGCACCATCCACACTCATGGGCTGACCCAGCCTGGGCCCTGTGTGCCAGCACCTACTCTTTTGTAAAGCACCTGTGACAGTGAAGGACAGATTTATCACCTTGATGATTGTAGTGATGGGGACCTGATCCCAGCAGTCACAGGTCAGGGGAAGGTCCTTGCTGAGGACAGACCTTAGGAGGGCAGTTGGTCCCAGACCTACATCTGTTTTCCTTGTTTTTCCTGATCCTGCCCTTGGTCTGCAGTCACACATTTCTGGAAACTTCTCGAGGGTCCAAGACTAGGAGGTTCCTCTAGGACCTCATGGCCCTGCCACCTTTCTGGCCTCTCACAGGACATTTTCTTCCAACAGATAGAAAAGCAGGAAGCTACTCTCAGGCTGCAAGTAAGTATGAAGGGGGCTGATCCCTGAAATCCTTGGGATATTGTGGTTGGGAGCCCATGGGGGAGCTCACCCAGCCCACAGTTCCTCCTCTAGCCACATCTCCTGTGGGCTCGGACCAGGTTCTGTTTTTGTTCTACCCCAGGTAGCCAAAGTGCCCAGGGCTCTCATATGTCTCTCACAGCTTATAAAGGTGAGACCCTGGGGGGCCTGATGTGTGTGGGTTGTTGGGGGTAACAGTGGACATAGCTGTGCTATGGAGTTTCTTTGACTTGGATGTATTGAGCACGTGATGGGCTGTTTAAAGTGTGACCCCTCACTGTGATTGATATGAATTTGTTCATGAATATTTTTTCTATAGTGTGAGACAGCTGCCTTGTGTGGGACTGAGAGGCAAGATTTGTTCATGCCTTCCCTTTGTGACTTCAAGAACCCTGACTTCTGTTTCTGCAAAGGCATCTGAATGTGTCTGTGTTCCTGTAGGCATAATGTGAGGAGGTGGGGAGACCACCCCACCCCCATGTCCACCATGACCCTCTTCCCCACACTGACCTGCATTCCTTCCCCCATCACCTTTCCTGTTCCAGAGAGGTGGGGCTCGGATGTCTCCATCTCTGTCTCAACTTCATGGTGCACTGAGCTGTAACTTCTTACTTCCCTATTAAAATTAGAATCTGAGTATAAATTTACTTTTTTCAAATTATTTCCATGAGAGGTTGATGGGTTAATTAAAGGAGAAGATTCCTAAAATTTGAGAGACAAAATAAATGGAAGACATGAGAACCTTCCAGAGTCCACGTGTTTCTTGTGCTGATTTGTTGCAGGGGAGGAGAGTAGATGGGGCTGTGCCCAGTGGGTGCTCAGGCCACCATGGGCTTTATGTGGTCACAGCTCGGCTGGGTCATCTTTGCTGCTCCATTGTCCTTGGCCCTTCAGTAGAACCTTGGCCCATCAGGACCTGTGATCACAGGGACTTGGATGTTACCTAGGGTGGTCCTTACACATAGAAGTCCTTCCAGTATCAAGAGACAAATTTTCAGACCCCTGTATCTCTTGCCCTTCTTCCAGGTCTCTTTCCTGGATTGTATTTTCCATCTTTTCCCCCAACCTTCTTAAAGGAAGCAGATTCTGAAATTTGCAGAGAGGAAGGGTCCCCTAGTTTCTCATCATAGGTTACTTTCTGTTGGAGCTCCTCTTCTACTTTCCTGCTCTTCTTCCTGCCCTGAGTTGTAGTAATCCTAGTACTGGTTCCAATCCAAACTCATGGATGTATAAAGCAGAGTCTAATTTAGATTCATATGTGGTTGGAAAATTGGACCCAGAAGCCTAGGATTATCTTTCCTGAACAGAAAAATATGGTTGTGTGCTGCAGTGTGCAGGAGGATTGGTGTGGGAGGAGGGAGGGAGGACACACAAGCAGCCCTGGTGAGAAAAGCACTGGTGGCACTGATGGTGGTGTGAGATGATGTTGTTCTTTAGCTGCCATGAAACAGCATTTGACCTGAGGCTACATTAATAAAGATATTGCCTTTAGAATATAGAGGTGCTCTACAGTGATCATTCATTCAACTGACATTTGTTGTCTGCTAGGGATATGACTGTTTCTGCATTTAGAAAACATCATTAAAGTAAAAACTGAAAAATTTCCAGCCTTGTGGTGCATACATTCTAGATGCAAGCTGTCCAACCCGCTGCATGTAACCCAGGACAGCTTTGAATGTGAGAACTTTTTTGCTTATCTGTGGTGGCAAATATCATGAAAATTACACATGAACACTTTTTTCTATTCTTTCTGCCCATCAGCTGTCATTAGTGTATTTTTTGTGTGGCTCAAGACAATTCTTCTTCCCATGTGGCCCAGTGAAGCCAAAAAATTGGACACCTCTGTAGGCAGATGATAGATATGGTATAAGCAGAGTAGGAACAGAAGATGCTGAGTTAGAAGGTGGCAAGTGCTGTGTGGCAGGTGATCCAGAGTGTGGGCTGTGGGGACAGGGAGGTGGCTGTTGTGCTGGGTGGTCAGCATGGGCCTTGTTGCAAATGTGACCTTGGAGTAAAGATTTGAGGGATGTGAGGAGCTGTCTACAGGGATGTCTGGGAAAGTTCTTTTCAGGCAGGGAACCTTCAGTGCAGATGCACTAGGGCAGGAAATTGTCTGTGTTCCTGGAAGGACGAAGAGGCCAGAAGGGCTGGACACAGAGAAACTGAAGTGAGGTCCAAGGTGTGGCTAGAGCAGGTAGCCCTGGAGGATGTGGGAAGGGTGTTGACCTTTGCTCTGAATGACATGGGGAGTTAGAGGACAGTTTTGAAAAGTGGGACATGGTAGGACTTATCCTTTGAAAGCTTCTCTCTGGCTGCTGTGCTGAGAACAGAATTGAGAGGTGGGGACCAGTGAGGCAGTGGGG
>NW_022314690.1:0-23404 GCF_002776525.5 Piliocolobus tephrosceles
ATTCTCCTGCCTCAGCCTCCTTAGAAGCTGGGTTTACAGGCTCCTGCCAACATGTCCGGCTAACTGTTGTATTTTTAGTAGACGCGGGGTTTCGCCATGTTGGCCAGGCTGGTCTCTAACTCCTGACCGCAAGTGATCCACCCACCTCAGCCTCCCAAAGTACTGGGATTACAGGTGTAAGCCACCGCACCTGACCATATCAAGGTGTTTTAAAACATAGGTTTCATTGCTATGCAGGTATAGTGAAGTCAAAAAATCAGGAGATGATGGCACTTGAAAAGGCAGCTTGTTACTCACAGTTGGGTGGGCGGGGCTTACGCACAGTGAGGGTGGGGGTGCTGGGGGCAGTGGTACTCCGTGCCATACAGGGCCACCTGGGGAAGCACCAGGTTGGTCGGGAGGCAGAGGGAGCAGGAGGAAAATGTGGGCTGTAGCCTGTATTTTGATTTCTGTGGGAAAGAATGAGTGAGGCAAGGTAAGCAGATTTAGGATTGGCTATTTGAATAATGTTGGTGGGCTTGGGGTGCAGAGGCTGTCCAGAGTTGTTTGGTTCTCATCTCTCAGATGACTTGGGGCAGAGGGATATTGGTTGGATGTCTGAGCCTGATGAAAGAGTGGAGGGCTCTGGGCTGTGGGTCGTCAGGTTTGCATATGAAAGGCGTGCTTCTGGGCGCTGTTTGCTTTCTCTAGGAGTGAGCTTTACCCTCGAGGGGCAGTCCCTCCACAGTCGGGGAGGTCCAAATGCAAGAGCACCAAGAATATAGAAAATAAGAAACTACAATTAATACACAAGGTGCCAATGTAATATTGGGTTTCTTTCATTGCATAACCCATTTATTCATTTATTTACTCTCACCGATTATTCTTTCTTTTCTCCACTTATCAGTGAGTTTCAATTTTTTTTTGTTTTTTTGAGATGGAATCTGCTCTGTTGCCCAGGCTGGAGTGCAGTGGCGTGATCTCAGCTCACTGCAAGCTCCGCCTCCCGGATTTGCACCATTCTCCTGCCGCAGCCTCCCAAGTAGCTGGGACTAAAGGTGCCTGCCTAATTTTTTGTATTTTTAGTAGAGACGGGGTTTCACCATGTTAGCCAGGATGGTCTCGATCTCCTGACCTCATGATCTGCCTGCCTCAGCCTCCCAAAGTGCTGGTATTACAGGCGTGAGCCACTGCGCCTGGCCTTTCCTTTCTTTTTTTTTTTTTTTTTTTTTTTTTGAGATGGAGTCTTGCTCTGTCGCTCAGGCTGGAGTGCAGTGGCTCGATCTGGGCTCACTGCAACCTCTGCCTCCCGGATTCACGCCATTCTCCTGCCTCAGCCTCCCGAGTAGCTGGGACTACAGGCGCCCGCCACCACGCCTGGCTAATTTTTGTATTTTTAGTAGAGATGGGGTTTCACGGTGTTAGCCAGGATGGTCTTGATCTCCTGACCTCGTGATCTGCCTGCCTTGGCCTCCCAAAGTGCTGGGATTACAGGTGTGAGCCATCGCACCCGGCCAGTTAGTTTTAACTTTCTACCTTCAGAAGGGATGTTGGGTGAGGCCCCTGTGCTGGTTTGGACTGCCAGAAGCAACACGAGTGTAGCAAGTGCCTCTGCGTCCATTCCCATGCCCGTGGGGCAGGGTTAAGTAGGTACAGAACCAGCCGACTATCTTGACCAGTCGGCAGTACAGCAGGTCCCACATCCTCCCCCACCTCCTCTTCTCCAGGTCCCCCAGAGAGGAGAGGAATGGCGCCAGGGGAGATGTGCTGTTGGTGCCCCTCATGTTCGGTGTGGCCACATACTCAGAGACATACAAGTTAGCGCTTCATGCTTTTCTCTCTCATGGTGTTAAGTAACACATGTTTCAGCTGCCCATCCCAGTTCTCTACGAACTCATTACTTTGAGGATAATAGCTCTATAAAATGTATTCCATAGGCTGAAGAAATGTGACTCAGTGGCTCAAATTGGTGAATTTATTATGTTATAATAAATAAAAGCATACAGCTAACATGTTGAAAGAAATGTTAGTCACGTTTTAGTGAAAAAGACCCACATGAATGATGGCAACAGACTTAGATATTACCACATATTTTATTTAATGTTTTATCGGCCAGCATGCACAGCTACAGATAAAACTTGGATGCAGTAAGATATAACGTCATGAAATCGTATGAAAAGGAAGACAGAAATTCGTCACATAAATGATATTCAACTCGACAATGGGTTGTATGATTAGTGTAGAGTGGGTCTTGTGACTTTCAAAAAGAGTTGAAAAATAGGTAGACAACTGAAAGAAAAAATATATTTTGTGGGCAAAGCTATCAAGGTCGTAGGATTAAAGAAGGTTGGGCTGAACTGCCAAATACAATTATGTTGTGTTCCTTTATCTAGAAAGTCTGTGGACAGTGATTTTGACATTAAACCAACATGTGGTTAACAATAATTGTCAGCAAGATCATTTCTGCAGCATCATTGTATCTGATCTGTTCTCAATTAAAAAAAATCATTTTCTCCACATCAGTTTCTCCTTATTTTTCCCTATCTTTCAGAGCGAAACTTTCTTCTTCTTCTCTTCCCAAGAGAAGTCCTGCCACCAGAGCAATGTCACACTTTCTCCTCTCAGAATAATTTGTAATTTTTTAAGTATTGATGGACTACCTACTATAGAGGTCTGTCACGTGCTGGGCACTGTGACAGGCACCTGTGGACAGGATCCTGTGCTGGAAAGTAACGTACAAGATGTAGAGGGGAGAAAATCATGTACTCGAATAGCTGTAACACAGAACAGAATGGGATAGCTGACATAAAGACACATAGAATAAGTGCCTGTTTTGGCCGGGCGCGGTGGCTCAAGCCTGTAATCCCAGCACTTTGGGAGGCCGAGACGGGCGGATCACGAGGTCAGGAGATCGAGACCATCCTGGCTAACACGGTGAAACCCCGTCTCTACTAAAAAATACAAAAATCTAGCCAGGCGAGGTGGCGGTGCCTGTGGTTCCAGCTACTAGGGAGGCTGAGGCAGGAGAATGGCGTAAACCCGGGAGGCGGAGCTTGCAGTGAGCTGAGATCCGGCCACTGCACTCCAGCCTGGGCGACAGAGCGAGACTCCGTCTCAAAAAAAAAAAAAAAAAAAAAAAAGTGCCTGTTTATGGGGGCAGTTGCAGGAGCTGAGGTTTGATTATGGGCAGGATAAGGACACAGGCATGTTCTATGGCCCTGCCAAGAGAACAAAGGGGCAGAGGCGTGCATACAAATCTGGAGGCAGCTGCTCCAACTCCTAAGTAGTGTAACCAAACAGCCCAGCCTGAAAAGCCTCTTTAAAATGTATTTCTCCTTTTTCCTTTCTTCCCAGTCTCAAGCTGAAACCTTGAAACAATCTCTAGAAACCTTTTTCCTTGGTCTTAAAATATAGCCTTGAAAGATACTTTGAAACCCCACTTCCTTCCCTTTCTCACCATATTTTCCTTTACCCCAGGCGCATTAATCTAGCTGTATGGTTGCATAGCCCACACACGTTCATCTAATTCATCTAAGCACGTAACGTATCTAATTATGTGCTGATTTAGAAGTTCCAGGGCCTAACCTTAAGACAGACCAAGCACGGAGCCCCAGCTGCAAAATCCCAGAGCTGACCTCAAGGTGGTTGCTCAACAACTCGTCAATTGTGGAGCCTGCACTCCAAGTGGACCACAGCTTGAAAGAGGCACCAGAACAAGACAGCAGACCTTGTGCAAAGCCCCCTACCACGGGCCTCCCGGTCCACTTCCCCCCCACTCCCTTTTTTTTTTTTTTTTGAGACGGACTCTCGCTCTGTCGCCCAGGCTGGAGGGCAGTGGCCGGATCTCAGCTCACTGCAAGCTCCGCCTCCCGGGTTCCCGCCATTCTCCTGCCTCAGCCTCCGGAGTAGCTGGGACTACAGGCGCTGCCACCTCGCCCAGGTAGGTTTTTGTATTTTTTTTTAGTAGAGACGGGGTTTCACCGTGTTAGCCAGGACCCCCTTTCAAGCCCTTCTACCCAGCCTAAAGTTTGAAGTGATTTCTGGGGGTGTAACATGTAAACCGCCTGCTTCCCTGCTGCTAGCTTTGGAAACAAAGTAACTTTCCTTTCACAGCACACTTCCTCCTTGTTACTGACTTTGCAAGGGGTGAGCAGCTGAGTCTGCACTGGGTTACTTCAGGGGTGTGTGTGACTGAAACCAGTGCTTCTGATCTTGATCATCAGGGTTGGTAAAAAATACTTGGCACCTTCCGTGAATCAAATCCAGTTTTAAAAGATGAAAGCATATATTAACTTAGATACATCTTGTTTACCTTGATAACTTAATACCTCTCATGGTGCCTAGCAAACAATAGATTCTCAGTAAATATATACAGAGTATAAGGATGGATGGATGGAAGGATGGGTGGATGAATACAGAATTAACTTAATAGTCTTTCCACTAGATACATTTTTTTTTTTTTTTTTTGCTGTTAAGACAGTCTCTCTCTGTCGCCCAGGCTGGAGTGCAGTGGCATGATCTCGGCTCACTGCAAGCTCTGCCTCCCGGGTTTACACCATTCTCCTGCCTCAGCCTCCCAAGTAGCTGGGACTACAGGCATGCACCACCACGCCAGGCTATTTTGTTTGTGTTTTTAGTAGAGACAGTGTTTCACCGTGTTAGCCAGGATGGTCTGGATCTCCTGATCTTGTGATCCGCCCGCCTCAGCCTCCCAAAGTACTGGGATTACAGGTGTGAGCCACTGTGCCCGGCCCCATTTTTCTTTTAACACAATACTTTCTGCTTTTACATAGGATTCTATACATGTTTAATGAACAAAAAAATTAGTTTCAATAAAAACTTTATTTGAAACGATGAATTAAACGTGTTACCAGCCTCCCAGGAAAGATGCCAGAGACTTCCAACACTGCTGTTTTCTCAAGGATAAGATCCAGTTAACATGGAGTCATTCTCTCTTCTTCAATAGCTGCTTACGGTAAATAAAATCGCTTCCTCCTTTTAATATTTTACATAAGAGAACATTTTAAAATTTTATTCTAAAAAAAAAAAGTATGAGAAAGAATGATAGCCTTAAGTGAATTTTCTCACTGTGCTGTAGCCCTTCCCAATTTTGTGTTCTGTATATTCAGGATGGCTGTTGAGTGGGAAGACCAAGGAGCCAGAGCAGCACCACAGCTGCTGTGCCTGCCAAAGGAGAAGCAGGTGTTCCGGGTTTTTGTTCGTATTCTTTAAGGTCAGTGAACTGGCTGATTTCCATTTCTCATCTTAGCCTACATCGTTCTTAAAGGTTCTGTCTCACAAGGAAATTGTTCAAGAGCTTAACCAGTGAGTGTGGCTATCCCAAGTGAAATGGAGAAATAGACCAGTATCCCTCATGACCCAGGCACGGTCCTCACTTTTACGATAAAATATTGACATTGTGAATGTAATTGTTTCTCTATACAGCATCTGCACAAATTCCGTGTCTTACTGTATTAGTTCGGTGTTTCTCGTTATTTGGAAATCAGGCCTGTTTTGATAAGCATGTAAGAAAACAGCATAGTCAGAAACAAGGTCAGATATATCAAGAGCAGGAGAGTGACCGTGGGCAGAGCTTTCTTCCAGGCTTTGGGGGTCGTTGACAATAGGCTAGCTGAAAGATTAAAAAGGAAAGGTAATGATGGGTCACCCTAAGGGAGCTGGTAAACTAGTTGTGAGGTAAAATAAAGAGGCCTGGGACCAGAGAAACAGAAAGAATGGGACTGATCTGGGCTAGAAGTAAGATCTAAATTAAAAGAACAAAACAAATTAAGACTCTGATTCCTTCTCTGGAGAGACTTCAATGTGTGCTTGTCAAAGTGAGTTGCTTTTTTTGTTTTTTGTTTTTTTTCTGTTATGAATAGTTAAAAGTGCAGGGGAAAAGAGATATCTTTTCCTCAGCCATTGCTACGTTCATGACTGAGGCCCCTATAACAAAAGACAAATAGACAAGAGAAAAGCGTAAAACTTTCTAATAAGTTTCACATGACAAGGGAGACTTCATGAAAAATAAAGAACCAAAGAAGTAGAAAACCTGTGTATTGGTCGGGTGCAGTGGCTCATGCCTGTAATCCCAGCACTTTGGGAGGCCGAGACGGGTGGACCACGAGGTCAGGAAATCGAGACCATCCTGGCTAACATGGTGAAACCCCGTCTCTACTGAAAATACAAAAAATTAGCTGGGCGAGGTGGCGGGCGCCTGTAGTCCCAGCTACTTGGGAGGCTGAGGCAGGAGAATGGTGTGAACTTGGGAGGCGGAGCTTGCAGTGAGCCAAGATTGTGCCACTGCACTCCAGCCTGTGTGACAGAGTGAGACTCCATCTAAAAAAAAAAAGAAGAAGAAAAGAAAAAAGAAAACCTATGTATTTCTTATGCTACATTTGATGTACAGTCATGAAGA
The DNA here is from genome assembly GCF_002776525.5 of Piliocolobus tephrosceles. NCBI lineage: Eukaryota > Metazoa > Chordata > Mammalia > Primates > Cercopithecidae > Piliocolobus > Piliocolobus tephrosceles. The sequence goes on from NW_022314690.1 coordinate 6,398, forward strand.
AAATATAACTGGACAAGGTGGGTAGACCTCATGGTAACACACTGAAGGAAACTTAGCAAGTCTTTTGTGCAGGTTATTCTCTGTGTCCCTGTGTCTTCGGAGATAAGGATGCTCCTTTCCTCCGGGTACAGGGAGAACCTCTCAAATAAGAGTCCAAGACCTACCTCAGAGAAGGTCAGAAAATCCGTTCTAGGTTTTAGGAAGGAGGATCAGGGAGAGTCATAGAGTGATCTTTCTTCTCCCAGTTTCCTCAAATGTCAAGGTATCATATTTGATGGTAACATACCCTGAACCCAGTTAAAAGAAATTAGCATGTTACTTTTTGAGGGCCAAGGCTTCGCCTGAGCTACAATGTTATGGGTTTTGTAGGGGTGAAAAAGCAATACCTTTTCCTCACTCATCACAAGGGTCATGACTGACACCTTATAACAAAAGACAGATTAATAAGAGAAAAACATAAAAAATGTATTTAACTGAAGTTTTGCATGGCACAGGAGGTTTCAGAAATGAAGATCCAGAGAAAAGTGTGTATTTGTACACTTAGGTTCGATATAGAATAAACAGTCATGTAGAACTGTGATTGGATGAAAGGGTGTGATGTAATGGTAATAAACTGGGGGGAACTTAGAAAGATCTGTTTGCTCAGATTCTCTTTGACCTTTCTTTCTTTTCTTTTTCTTTTTTTTTTTTTAGAAAGAGTTTTGCTCTGTTGCCCAGGTTGGAGTGCAGTGGCGTGATCTCAGCTCACTACAAGCTCCACCTCTCGGGTTCACACCATTCTCCTGCCTCAGCCTCCCTAGTAGCTGGGACTACAGGTTCCCGCCACCACGCCCAGCTATTTTTTTTTTTTGTATTTTAGTAGAGACGGGATTTCACCGTGTTAGCCAGGATGGTTTCAATCTCCCGACCTCGTGATCTGCCCACTCGGCCTCCCAAAGTGCTGGGATTACAGGCGTGATCCACCGGGCCTGGCCTCTCCTTGGCCTTTCTGAATAGCATTCCTTCCCCCTGGGAATGGGACGGGGACTCCTCTGGAGTGAGGGTCTTACAACCTAATTTCAGGTGAGGAAGGTCAGAGAAATGGTTTATAACTGTTTTACACAGAAAGGTGGGACGAGGTCAGAGTGACTTTCTTGTTCTGCAGTTTCCTCAATTGCCAAGGCACCATATTTGGGGGTATCATGTTCTGGTCCCCAACAAGTTATATGGGATACTGTGCATTTGTTGCCCCTACATAGTTTTCAATGTATGCTAATTCCTGGGTGCCGCAGAGCACAGACTGTAAGCTCCTGTTTCTGGGGACCTGTTGCTCAGTCTCTAAACTTGGCTCATTCGTCTTGCATGTAAAATGAGAATATAAATCTCATTTAAAAAAAAGTCTTGAGCTAAGAGATGATTCACGAGTAAGATTCAGCACACTGTCTAGCACAGAGTAAGTGCTTTCCAAAATGAACATTATGTTCGATATAATTTCCAAAACACACTCTTGTGTATTAAAGTCATTGGCAAATATACCCAAGCTTCTTGGCTCACTGATATGATGAGCTCTACGATTCACATCCTGAGAAGGGTGTGGGCATCACAGGCACAATGCGGCTCATCACAGAGGATTTTTCCAGAACGTAAATGCTACACATCCCTCCCTATGAGAAGATTCATCTTTCTTTCCTTTGAATGAGAGGAGAAATTCTACACAATAGAAATAGTAATTTGAATGAGAGAATATACCTTTGAATTCACAATTCAGGCAGACTGTATTCTTTGTCTTCTTGAAGATAAGAATAGTTCTTAATTTTTTTTTTTCTTATTTTTGAAGAGCATGAAGTTTAGGAAAAAATATGTAAGTGATAGTTGACAAGTGTTCTAACCCTCTTAAGATATCATTCATTGCCCAAATGGAAAGCATTTAAGTGAATATCCTTCTCAAGGATTCTGAAGTGCCCCGAGAAGAGGGCAACAATTGTTTTGGGGCGCTTTCTGTAACAGGGAGTATGTGACAGCAAGGAGGGTGATACTGTGTGCTTCCTGTGATGGCATGAGCATATGCATTCTCCAAAATATAATCATAGGTGTATATATATGTATATATGCATGTGTGTATTGTATAGGTGTGTGTATTTCTCTAAATATTATCTTAGTGTTCTCAACTATATATAATATTCCATAATCCATTGTTGGGGTCTACAGATAATCAGTTAAAGTGTTGCTTAATGGCTACATGATCACAAAGGTCAGAAACCCAGTCAGGACCAAATCATGTAGAGTCCTAGAGGCCACCACTAGGAATTTGTATGTCATTCGAGGAGGCCAGGGGAGCATTCCAAGAGCTTGAAGCATGGGAGTGATATGATCTGATTTACATTTTCAAACGATCACTCTTAATGCTTGTAGGTGGAGTTGGGGGATGTAAACTTCTGAGAGGGTCACTACATCCCACTACAGAGGACGCTGGCTCAGAGCCCAGAATCTGTTTAGAGCTGCTGAGACATGGATTGTATTCAGGAGGTAGAGCGGTTGTGAGAACTCAGGAGACTCAGGAGAGGAAAGAGAAACAATGACAGGTTTCTGGCTTGAGGATTTGAGTAGATGGCAGAAAAGACCGGAGGATGAGCAGTCGGGGTTGGATCTAACTGGTGTTGCATTTCTGTGGGGCTGTTGGGGAGGGAATGACAGTGTCAGCAGTGCTCTCTACTCACCTGTCACTCAAGGGGGGAGATGTCTTCTTGAACTTAATTTAGGAGCTCCTGCCTTTGTGCTTCTTGAGGTTAAATGTGTAGAAGCCCTTCCAACGTATTAAAATGACAGTGCAAATATTAGACATTCTTTGGAGGCCCTGCCTGACTTCCATTAACTTTGATTAGGCTGTGTTCATTGCCAAAGCTTGCAGCCACATGCTTATTATTCTGCATTTACTGAGGAAATAAGAACGTGACAAGACATTCTGAAGTCTCCAGTGACTCCAGTTAAGTTTCTTTGAAATGCGCGTGCTCTACATTCTCTCTGGCTACGATGACTATTTTCATAGTAGGCTGGAGAATAAATTGGAAGAAGTCTTCGTCCCCTTGGCTTGGTGTGATCATGGTAAGCAGCAACTCAGATTGTTTGATGCTACACTGTGAAGAGCAGAACCTGAATTTTCAAAAGGGAAGCGTTGCAGCAATTAGAAATTGTGCTGACAAGTTTTGTTTTTGTAACAGCTGGCAGGGCTGGTGCTGATAAGGAAAACAATGACAGAATGAGTCGTGAATCTGTGCACATGCTTTTCTAGTGTTCAGGTGAGAGAGCTCCGTGGTCAAGGGAGCTTATAAGTTATAGTATTTTCTTTATGGTTTCTCGTTTTCAGTATTATATCTAGAAAGTCCACATGTAAGCCACAAGGATTTTTTTTTTTACTTTTTCCTAGCTGTTTTATGTTTTAATTTTCACATTCATGCTTATACGCTTCCAGGATTGGTTTTGAGGTGACTGTGACACAGGAGTCCAAATATAACAATTTTTCTAAGTGGCCAGCAAATCGTTTCAACACACAGTGTCTCTCTACATTGTAAGTAGGTCCTGTGGGGCAGGAGCAATCTGTCATGTTCTTAGGGCCTAGCACAGCATGAGGTCTCAGGTATTTGTTCAGTGAATGCCTGAATGAATCCATGGAAGAGCTTCCTCTTTGCATCTCATGGCTGTGTATGAACACTTATGACTTACAAATGCGAAGGTACACAGTAGCCTGGCAGTTGACTCCCAGTTTAAAAGATAAGGCCAGAGGCAGTGGCTCATGCCTGTAATCCTAGCACTTTTTGAGGCCGAGGCAGGTGGATTGCCTGAGCTCAGGAGTTCAAGACCAGCCTAGGCAACATGGTGAAACCCCATCTGTACTAAAAATACAAAATAAAAAAGATTAGCTGGGCATAGTGGTGGGGGCTTGTAATCTCAGCTTCTCGGTTTCACTCGCATCCATGTGAAGAGACCACCAAACAGGCTTTGTGTGAGCAACAAGGCTGTTTATTTCACCTGGGTGCAGGTGGGCTGACTGAAAAGAGAGTCAGCGAAGGGAGACAGGAGTGGGGCTGTTTTGTAGGATTTGGGTGGGTAGTGGAAAATTACAGTCAAAGGGGGGTTGTTCTCTGGTAGGCAGGGGCGGGGGTCACAGGGTGCTCAGTGCGGGGGTTTTTGAGCCAGGAGAAGGAATTTCACAAGGTAATGTCATCAGTTAAGGCAGGAACAGGCCATTTTCACTTCTTTTGTGATTCTTCAGTTACTTCAGGCCATCTGGATGTATACGTGCAGGTCACAGGGGATATGATGGCTTAGCTTGGACTCAGAGGCCTGACACTCAGGAGGCTGGGAGGTTGAGACGAGAGAATCACTTGAACCCAGGAGGCAGAGGTTGCAGTGTGCCGAGATAGTGCCGTTGCACTCCAGCCTGGGCGACAGAGCAAGACTGCGTCTGAGAAAAAATAAATAAATAAATAAATAAGTAAATCCCAGAATTATGTGAAGTGCTGATTAGAAAGGGGGTTGTTTTTGTCATGCGCGTCCGTGTGAAGAGACCACCAAACAGGCTTTGTGTGAGCAACGTGGCTGTTTATTTCACCTGGGTGCAGGCGGGCGGAGTCTGAAAAGAAGAGTCAGCGAAGGGAGATAAGGGTGGCACCGTTTTATAGGATTTGGGTAGGTAAGGGAAAATTACAGTCAAAGGGGGTTGTTCTCTGGCGGGCAGGAGTGGGGGTCACAAGGTGCTCAGTGGGGGAGATTTTTGAGCCAGGATGAGCCAGGAAAAGGAATTTCACAAGATAATGTCATCACTTAAGGTAAGGACCGGCCATTTTCACTTCTTTTGTGGTGGAATGTCATCAGTTAAGGCGGGGCAGGGCATTTGCACTCTTTTTGTGATTCTTCAGTTACTTCAGGCCATCTGGGTGTATATGTGCAAGTCACAGGGGATGCGGTGGCTTGGCTTGGGCTCAGAGGCCTGACAGTTTTACCATAGTCTCTAGGGCTCCTAGGATTTTTAAAGTGTAAAATATAATCTAGAGTGACACAAAATTATTCTAAACTAAATGAGAGAGAGCATGGTGTTGTGAAAATATTTAGAATCATCAAACTGCATGTCTGTCATTTACTTGCTATGTGATCTTGATTTATTCGTTATAATCAGTTTTCTTGTCTCTACAGTGAGAATAACAGCACCCACTTTTCAGAGTAGCTCTGAGTTTCAATGAGTTAATATCTGTAATTTACCTAAATGGTGCCTAGCAGGGAACAGACACTAAATTAATGTTTGTTCTTCTCCAACTCCTCCCTAAAGCCACATTCTAAAAATATATCCTTTCTTTCACAACTTGACAGCTTGAAACTAAAAAAAAAAAAAATTGTATATCTTGTGTGAGTACTGATATGTGGGCAATTATCCATCATCAGAGTATGGAGTACTTTCTAAGACTGCCTTTTAATGAATCAAATACACTGATTATGAAAGGACTGGTTCATTGCAATCCAGTTATTTTCCATGAGTAACTTCAATAATACAATGAACACATACACCATTAATGAGCTAATGATGAGCTCTGCATCAGGGCCAGGACTGAGGTGAGCAACTGTCTCATTTGCTTGGTGTGCAAAACTGAGAAGTCACCAAAAAAATTCAGTCGTTAAGATAAATAGTTAACATAATATTAAAATATCAAAATGAATGCACAAAATTCATTATGAGCAATATACCAACATTTCAAATGAAGACAAGCTCTGACAAGGCCAGGCTAGTGAGGAACCGATGCTTTCAGGTACTATGCTAAGCACTGCAATATATGCTAGATTAAAGCAGATGACATTGCTTATTTTATTTAAATATTATAATTAAAAAGTGGTCACATATTTGCAATTTTATATTGTTCAACCTAAATATTTCCTTATTTAAACAGATGTAATCTCTGCAGAAACCTTTCGTCTCAGGGATCATTTCATCATACGACAGTAACTCCTTTAAACTAACTTCTAGTAAAAAATGAAGTGAACTTACAAAAATATTGGAGACAGCTATCAGCCTCTTAAGTGTTTGGAACAGAAGACTGAGGCCCAGGAGCTGAGGTTTCTTTTCTCAGCATCTCTCCAAGTGGCCACCCCTTTCTCTTAGTGTCTCTGCAAAGAGGCTTTTCTGATTACTTCTTTCTGTGAGTGTCCATCATGATGGCTCCTAAAGGGCAGCCTTGGTTCCAGGAGTCTTTTTTCAGGGCCTACTTCAGCATCTCCCATTGAATAATCCATTTGTGGTGTCTCAGGTCACTTCCTGGAAAGGCATTGTGAAGAGCCGAGGCTACGCGGTGCCTCAATTCCTCCTAGTCAGGGTCCCCGTTGGTTCAGCCCTCTCTGTCTCAGGTACAGGAATGGAGGTTTCATATTAAAAAAAGAAAACCAGGACACAGGTCTGAATTGTCTAACGTCAGTCAATAGAAAATCGGGAAGAAGTGAGCTTGGTCAGACGGCCGGGTAGGGACTGGAACTGATTCTCATCTCATATTTAAGGAAACAGAAAAGCAGACTTCAGTAGCTTGCTGAAGTCACAGAGAAGAGATGGATTTGGGATCCGATGGAAGTCTAGTTTCTGTGTGAACTTCGGTGAGTTAATTAATAGTCTTACACCTTTGTAAACCAAAAATAAAATTCTAAGCCTTCAACTGACTAAAATGGACCCCTCTGTCAGCCAAGGGGGCCCAAAGAAACCTGAAAAACTAGGTCTGGCCAGGACAGGGAGAGTTCAGGTACAACCCACCAACACTAAAACAGAGATCATAACACTGACAAAACACAACTGTTTGGGTGAGGGAGAAAGGAGAAGATGGAGGAAGGTGAACAAGAAGGCACAATCCATGTTGCTTCCGGGTTCTTCCTCACCAACTTTCCCGCGTGCGGGAAAATGCAGCCTGCGCCCGGGAAGATGCAGATCAACCGAGCATGCACCAGGTGAGGTCAATCCGAAGAGATCGAAACTTACCCAGCCACGCCTATGGAGACGCCCCTATCACGCCCTTATCCCGCCCACTGCCCTCCCCCTTCCAGTACCAATGCATAAAAGTCCGCTGCCAGCAGGAGCCGGCGTGACTTCTTCGCCCCACTCCCCATACCTGAGGACCGGAGAACCTCACCCGAGAGTGCTGGCGCGACTTCCCTGGCCCCCCACATCTGAGGACCAGAGAACCTTGCCGGAGAGTGTGTGCATATTTGCAATAAAAGGCTGCCGCTTTCTTATGTACTTTGGCCTCATGTTTAATTATTTAGCTCTCCTAAATTAAATTAAACAAAACAACAACCTTTGTAACAATAAGATACCACATTTCAACCCAACTCTAGTATAATACTACATGACAGATAAAGAAGGAAATCAAAATATTTTATCCCAAAATACGTGTCTTTGCCATATTTCAGAATGGCCCTGCGGAGTCATCTTTCGTGGGGCAAGATTAGCACCTATAAACAGTCTCCAGCTGGGCACAGTGGCTCACGCCTGTAACCCCAACACTTTGGGAGTTTGAGGTGGGTGGATCACTTGCAGCCGGGAGTTCGAGGCCAGCCTGGCCAACATGGTAAAACCCTGTCTCTACTAAAAAATACAAAAATTAGCCGGACGTGGCGGTGCCCCAGCTACTTGGGAGGTTGAGGTGGGAGAATCTCTTGAACTCAGGAGGTAGAGGTTGCAGTGAGTCGAGATCATACCACTGCACTCCAGCGTGGGCAACAGAGTGAGACCCCGTCTCAGGAAAAACAAAAAAAGAACCTCTGTTAACATAACTAGATCTTTCCCCTCCTGGGCCTTCCCAATCCTGAAGAGATTAACTGAGGGTCTAGCACCTTTTAAAGATCTGAATAGGAAACATTTACCATCTATTTTTCTCTAAAGGTGGCCACCTATGAGACCTCATCTAGATAAGAAGAACCTTGGTCTCCACAACCCCTTATCTTAACCCAGACACTCCTTTCTGTTGATTCTAAACCTTTGGATGGTAACTTAACCCTTTCAACCAATTGCCAATCAGAAAATCTTCGAATCCACCTATGACCTGTAGCCCCAACCACCTTCCATCCCCCACCATCACTTTGAGTTGTCCCGCCTTTCTGGACTGAACCAATGTGTAACTCACATATATTTATTGATGTCTTATGTCTTCCTAAATATATAAGACCAAGCTGTAGCCTGACTACCTTGGGCACATGTTCTCAGGAGCTCTTGAGACTGTGCTTGGCCATGGTCACTCATATTTGGCTTAAAATAAATTTATTTAAATATTCTACAGAGTTTGGCTTTTTTCACCAACACCTCCACTTTCCTATAAAATGTGATAAAAATACTTCTTGAACCCCATATACATGGACAATAGATTTTTGAACAAAAGCGCCAAGTCAGTACAGTGGAGAAAGGACAGCCTTGTGACAAATGGTAGTGGAACTTTTAGATATACAAAACAATGAACTTTGGTCCATACCTTGCATTATATATAAACATGAACTCAGAATGGTTCATAGACCTAAATGTAAAAGTTAAAACTATAAAATTTCTCGAATGAAACAGAAGCAAGTCTCTGTGACCTTGGGTTAGTCAAATATTTCTTGGCTAAGGCAACGAAAGCACAATCTGTAAAATAACAAATTAATAAATTGGATTTCAAAAGACACTGGAACAAAAATAAAAAGCCTTGCTACTGACTTGGATAAAACATTTGCAAATTCCATACTCAGGCATATTTTCTGTGCCCAGTTAGTGATTTTATAAAGTGATACTGAGGCAGCAAGGCCCAGTGGCTGAGACAATTCTGAAGCCAGACACCTGGGATTTGATCCCTGCCCTGCCACTTACCACTTATTAAGCATGTGACTTGAAGAAAGTCTCCTAATTTCTATGGCTTTCCTTTTCCCATCTAAAAATGGATAAAATAATAATATCTAAACCTCCTCATTGGTTGCTATAAAGGTGAATTAATATTCTAAAGTGCATAGATCAATGTCTGGCACATAGTAGCCAGGAGAGGTTTGTTAAATACATAAAACGAAGCAGGAGGAAGCCTGTCTCCACCATCCTCCTAGTGGTGGTACATTTTTCTCACCTTTCTTAATCTCAGGGGAGAACTGATTTTCTCATTCTGTCTTATTTAACATTTGAGCTCAATGTCTAACCTATAATTTTACATATGATTTATTTCCGTATACTTCTCATTTTATTTTTAAAAACCCCTATGATTTGATTTCAAAAGAAGTAAAAACAAATTAAAGCCTGTTGACCTAAAACTTGCTTCCATGACATCCCCGCTGGGATGATAATAGGAAATGCTCGTGCCTTGAGATGAGAATGCCGTTGTTTGTTCTATGTTGTTTTTTCTTACTGTTATATAGCCTGAAGACTAAATCAGTAAAATAAAAGTGGAATTAAGAAATATATCTTGTTTACTAGTCAAAGCAGTTCAGAAACTGTATTTCACTGTTACATCTAGATAGTTGAATTATGTGCCTTTAAGCTATGAAATTTGGTTAAATTAACTTTAATGAAAAAAATCGGAATGCAATTCCATTTTTATCTTCTTCTTTAAATATGGTAAAACAAACCTAACTATTAATACAGCATTGAGATAACTTTGACTTATTAGAATGTAAATGACTCTAGACTGATCTAATGCCTCACATTTAGGGCTAGTTTTAAAGGTCTTCTCTATGATTCCCATTTAAAAATGAAACTTATTAATGTGAATTATAGATTATTTTCCATTGTGTGCCGAGCTAGGAGAGAATCAAGCTTATTTGAATCACACAGGCACATAGACTTTGGAATGATTAGGAGACCATGGCTAAAATTGTGAGTAAATACATGCAGAGAAGTTTAAACTTTTCCTCTGAGGTGTGAAAACTGAGTCATCCTGCTAAAACATACTGACGATAGATAGATTAACAGGAGAAAGGCCAGGCGCGGTGGCTCATGCCTGTAATCCCAGCACTTGGAGAGGCCGAGACGGGCGGATCATGAGGTCAGGAGATGGAGACAATTCTGGCTAACACAGTGAAACCCCATCTCTATTAAAAATACAAAAAATTAGCCGGGCGTGGTGGCAGGCACCTGTAGTCCCAGCTATTCGGGATGCTGAGGCAGGAGAATGGCGTGAACCCGGGAGGTGGAGCTTGCAGTGAGCCGAGATGGCGCCACTGCACTCCAGCCTGGGCGACACAGCGAGACTCCATCTCAAGGAAAAAAAAAAAAAGACTAACAGGAGAAAAACATACAGATTTGCAAATATGTACATGACCATGAGAACCTTATAAATATGAGACTCAAAGAAGGGCCAGACAGCTGAGGCTTAAATAGCTTTCTAGGGGAAAGGGGAGATTAGTGTGCAGGTAATTTTGAGGAATAGTAAAATGGTTTTCAGGAGAATTGAATGGACCTGGGAGACAGAAATTGGTTTGTAAATTATTCTCTTTGGAATCTGAATAGGACAAGTTATGGGAAGGTGAGGGGTGGAACTGCACTGAGCAAAGGCTGTCACTATGCAGATAAAAGTCTCTTAGGCAATCTCTTGCAGCTGCCCTCAGAAGAACGGATGAAAAACCTGTCTGGGCATGTTGATGACTTTTAGTCTCCTCTAGAAAGTATCAAACTCCTCCTATTTTGCCCCTTGCCAAGTACTTGTGAAGGGCACTGGTTATAGCATGTGGCATGTTACGGTGTGGCGAGGAGCTGGACAGCAAGGGGGCTGAACGTGCACTGATATGATTAGCTTCATCTCTAAAGAGTCAAGTCTCAGATGGAGCAGCTTGCACTCAAGGCACTTTGAAAATAGAGGTTATAAAAGTATTCTAAGGGCCTCTAAGCCTTGTCAGTCTCTATTTTCTTTATGACAACCAATGGGTCGTTAAATAGTTGGAATAGGGTCAGTATATGGGCAGAGGGAGGTGCCCTGGTGGAAGTACTAGAGGATTTGGTATTGCATCTGGGATGCTAGAATTCTTAGAGGTTAAAGGATTTTAATTTACCTAATAAAACCTCAAAATTTAATTTACTCAACGTTTAACCAAGAGGCATCTTCTGTGCTGAACTAAGAAGCCTAAACTTTTCCCTGAAAGCAATAAGAAGCCTTGTAGGGATTTTTAAGTAAAGGTGACAGGGTTAGATTTAAATTTTAAAGGACTGCTATGAAGGAAACGTTAGAGGGAAGCAAAAAAATAGAAGCAGGGAGCATCATTAAATTTTGTTACAACAGCAAAGGTTGTAGCAGGATGAGCCACAGACAAAACTCCTCAGACACTGAATTAAAGAAGGAGGAGTTTATTCGGCTGGGGGCATCGGCAAGACTCCTGTCTCAAGAACCAAGCTCCCTGAGTGAGCAATTCCTGTCCCTTTTAAGGGCTCACAACTCTAAGGGTGTGTGTGTTAGACGGTCGTGATTGATTGAGCAAGCAGGAGGTACGTGACTGGGGGTATGTGACTGGGGACTGCATGTACCGGTAATTAGATCAGAACAAAACAGGATAGGGATTTTCACAGTGCTTTTCTATACAATGTCTGTGATCTATAGATAACAGAACCAGTTAGGTCAGGGGTTGATCTTTAACTACCAGGCCCAGGGTGTGGCGCTGGGCAGTCCTCTTGTGGATTTCATTTCTGCCTTTCAGTTTCTTCTCAGAATTGGAAAAAACTACTTTAAAGTTCATATGGAACCCAAAAAGAGCCCGCATTGCCAAGACAATCCTAAGCCAAAAGAACAAACCTGGAGGCATAACGCTACATGACTTCAAACTATACTACAAGGCCACAGTAACCAAAACAGCATGGTACTGGTACCAAAACAGAGATATAGACCAATGGAACAGAACAGAGCCCTCAGAAATAATACCACACATCTACAACCAACTGATCTTTGACAAACCTGACAAAAACAAGAAATGGGGAAAGGATTCTCTATTAAATAAATGGTGCTGGGAAAACTGGCTAGCCATATGTAGAAAGCTGAAACTGGATCTTTTCCTTATACCTTATACAAAAATTAATTCAAGATGGATTCAAGACTTAAATGTTAGACCTAAAACCATAAAAACCCAGAAGAAAACCTAGGCAATACCGTTCAGGACATAGGCATGGGCAAGAACTTCATGACTAAAACACAAAAAGCAATGGCAACAGAAGCCAAAATTGAGAAATGGGATCTAATTAAACTGAAGAGCTTCTGCACATCAAGAGAAACTACCATCAGAGTGAACAGGCAACCTACAGAATGGGAGAAAATTTTTGCAATCTACACATCTGACAAAGGGCTAATATCCAGAGTCTACAAAGAACTAAATTTACAAGACAAAATCAAACAATCCCATCAAAAACTGGGCAAAGGATATGAACAGACACTTCTCAAAAGAAGACATTTATGCAGCCAACAGACACATGCAAAAATGCTCATCATCACTGGCCATCAGAGAAATGCAAATCAATACCACAATGAGATACCATCTCACACCAGTTAGAATGGCAATCATTAAAAAGTCAAGAAACAACAGGTGCTGGAGAGGATGTGGAGAAATAGGAACATTTTTACACTGTTTTTGGGAGTATAAACTAGTTCAACTATTGTGGAAGACAGTGTGGCGATTCCTCAAGTATCTAGAACTAGAAATACCATTTGACCCAGCCACTCATTACTGGGTATATACCCAAAGGATTATAAATCATGTTGCTGTAAAGACACATGCACTTGTATGTTTACTGTGGCACTTTTCATAATAGCAAAGACTTGGAACCAACCCAAATGTCCATCAATGATAGACTGGATTAAGAAAATGGAGCAGATATACACCATGGAATACTATGCAGCCATAAAAAAGGTTGAGTTCATGTCCTTTGTAGGGACTTGGATAAAGCTGGAAAGCATCATTCTGTGCAAACTATTGCAAGGCCAGAAAACCAAAAACCGCATGTTCTCACTCATAGGTGGGAACTGAACAATGAGAACATTGTTCAGAGGTTTATTCTGAACCAATAGGAGTGACCGAGGCCTGGAGAAAACATGCACCTGAGAAGGCTTGAGTAAGTAGTCCCAAGGGGGCTGGGTTGGTTTGGTTTTATACATTTCAGGGAGGCAGGAGTTACAGGCAAAGACATCAATACGTGGAAGGTATACATTGGTCCAGCTCAAAAAGGGGGATTATCTTCAGGATAGGTCTTATAGGTTGTAGGTGGATTTGGGGATTCTATAATTTGTGATTGGTTAAAGGAGTAAAGGCTAACAGGGTGAAACTCCGTCTCTACTAAAAATACAAAAAATTAGCCTGGCATGGTGGCGGGCACCTGTAGTCCCAGCTACTCGGAAGGCTGAGGCAGGAGTATGGCGTGAACTTGGGAGGCGGAGCTTGCAGTGAGCCGAGATCACACCACTGCTCTCCAGCCTGGGCTACAAAGAGAGACTCCGTCTCAAAAAAAAAAAAAAAAAAAAGAATTTTATATTTAGTTTACAACCTAGCGTTGGTCTATATTATATACTCAGGAAAGTTTCTGAAATAGTCTTAGACTGGTTCAGTGACCTGGGATATGGAAAATGGGCCTGTGTCCTGAATGATGCACTTGAAAGTGGTATATAAGACTGTAAAACTCAAAGCATCTGTGAACACAAACTTCAATTGACTTGATTTGCGGCAGGCTCTCTCCACTGCTAGCAATTACAATTCAACCCCAGTTATGCATGATGTCCACAAGAACATTGTGGTGACCAGCAGAAACCAAGCTTCACTTGAAGAATAAAGGTTGCAGTTTTGCAAAGGTCATGTGTTACAGAAATTTTTTCAGTGAGATGAGATAGTTTTAAATATTTACGGCATGGACCTAAAATACACTTGAGCTCTTTAGGATGAAGGAATCTATTATTTTGTTGATAAGTGAGGAATTTAAATGGCCACTAATTTCTTGCACGAATAGCTCTGCATGTTTTTCTCCATGTGTTTGTAGCACATACCCCTTATTGTTCAAACAACACTAAGGGATGTTTTGTGGGCACATCTTTAGAATTATACATTAAAATTCCAGTACATCTTAAGGCCTAGATGATATAAAATCTGAAGTAATCTTGCTCAGCAGAAATGATCAATAAACCTTTTCATGTTTCACTAAAAATAAGGAACAGTTAATAATCTTGACGTTTTTATTCGTGCAAGTTGAAAAAGTTCTTGTGTTTTTTCTCAATCTACTAAAAATCTAAATTATTTTGATATAGTTTCACACTTACTTTGTACTGAAAGTGATTTTTCTCATTTTTGTTGATAGAAATAAAAACATCAGTAGGAGGGAAGGAGGAAGGAGGGAGAAGAAAGAGGGAGAATAGGAGGAGAAGAGGAAGAGACGAGGAAGTCATGAACAGCCCTCCTGCATTTTGCATCAGGTAGAAAAGTCGGTTGAATGTTGGGAAGAACACAGATAGTAAGTACATAGATTTTCATGTAATAAAAATACCCATTTTTATCAATGCAGGAATGTGCATTTTTTAGTCACCGTAAGAAGACAGAGAGCCCCTGGAGCCACCCTTTGGTGTCTCCCAGCTTCCAGTGGCAGTCAAGCTTGTAGCAGAGGGACCTGCGTCCCACCTGGCCCTCATCTCCACACTGCCTTAGGCTTGGTTAAAGGAACTGTTGTTCTTTATGTTCCCAACAGCAACTGTGCAAATGTTCTGCTTGCCCTTCAGAATGGGGTAGTTCTCCCCTGCACAGCAGCAAACACAATGGTTTAAAACAGGGATAACTCAGTAGATTACCCCTGATCCATCCAACTCTGCTTTATCATCTTGTTATAGTTTCTGGGTGGAGCCTATTTTTCCAGTTTGGGCTGCTCTGAACCAGAAGGATGATAGTAGGGTAGGAGAAGGGAAATCAGATTGATATTTACGAGGGCCTGACGTGAGCCCAGCACTGTGAAGACACTCTCTACATCTGTTATCTTACTAAATCCTCAAGTCAATCCTTTGGGACAAGTGTCACGCTGTTTGTAAATGAGGAAACTAAAACTCATTAAAAATAAGTGACGTGTAGATCATATAGATAATATACAGTAAGGATTTAAACTCTGGTCTCTTTGGGACCAATACCCATCCTCTTAACTGTTTCACGCTTTCTTCCATGTAATGTAGAAATATTTGACTTATTAATCATGTATTCCTTTACAACTTCTGAATGGGATCTGAGAGAAATATATTCATATGCCTCATATATGATAGTTAACTTTAAGGCAAAAATAGAACCATTTAGACAAAAGAGAAGATGATTATATATGAGGCTAACATAGTAAGATCATGAAAATTAAGTTTAGTTTCTCATCTCCAGTTAGACAAGAGGAAGGGAGGTGTGGCAGATACATGGTCTTCCCTTTTCTCAGGGCAGACCTTGGGTTATGATCTGATCTCATGTGGTTCTCTAAGACCTTCAGGGAAGCCTTTCTTCTGTTTTGTTAAGTTTGAGGTTATTTCTTAATTTGTTTGTCATTGTACTGATAAAGAAGCATAACAGAAATTTATTCTACAGAAAAGGAGACTGATTAAGAAAACGTGGTGCTTTTATCAGGGATTTTCCAGGATAGATGAATAGTACTCTATAGTTACTACTTCAGCTCGTGAAAAAAATTCAAGGACCTGTTACTAAATCGTAGTTTCTTGAAAACCTTTTAAAAGTAAATAAAGCTAATGCAGTCCAAGTACTTTGCTATTCAGTGGTCTAACAATGAAAAGAAGCAACCTAAAGAATATCCAGCTTGTATATTCCTTAGGTCAACATGTGTAAATAACTAGCAGGTTGGAGGCATTATGTTTTACTTCCATGCAACCCCTTGCATTTTGCAGGGGTCAATGATTTAGGTACCAATGCCCCTTTGTTTTTTTAAAGGAACAAAATACAACCACAATTTCCCTGAACTATGGATTTTAGACTATAGTTATATATATAGGCTAATTTAAATATTCCAAGTAAAGCATATAAGAAAATATAGTTAAAATAGCATGATAATAATTTGACAAGTAAAATCACTGCACTTTCTAGAGCATCCATCTGTACGATAAGTTATATGGTCCACCCTATTTACCAGGTCCACCCTAATAACAACCCCCTCTTAGAACACTATATTATCCTGGTCTTTCAAATGAGGAAATGAGCATAGCGTTGAGATCCCAACCAAAAGGTCTGGCCTTAGAGCTGGCGTGCTTAGTCACATACTGTGTGGCCGCTCTGCATTTTAGTTTTATTATTATGATCTGGTTATAAGTGAGTTTACAAGAGACAAAGGGAGAAGAGCGGGCATAAAAATAGAAGCCACGATCTAGAATCACTCATTCAAAATATATGGTTACTATTTCACTCTTTCCACAGTCACTTAGAAGGCACTCCCGATACATTTTAGACCTAAGTCTTAGAATAGTATTAGATTTCTGAGAAAATGACAGCTTTTCCTCTTTGATAAAAAGAATCTTGTATTAATTATGTGTCTCCTTTGTTTTTACTGTTACAATAAAGTCTTGTATCTTAAAGACGTCCAGAACGCCAACCCCTCTGCAAGTCCCACCTTCAGTATCTTCTTGCTATTCTGGCTGACATTATTTCCTGCTCCTAATTTTTAAACTTAAATTACTTAACCATTTTTAGGTGATTATCTATCTGGTCAAGTGACTTGGTAATGGGGCAACAAAATAGAATGATAGATTGGTTTGCATAGGAAAACAGACAGAAAAGGAACGACAGCAATACAGGACCAGATGGATGCTTCCCAGAAGCAAAGAACAGGGGCCCGCGCTTACAGGAGTATGTGAGGTCTGATGGATGAAGTTCATTATGGCTTCTGCAAGAGGAGCCAAGCCACTGATGAGTGAGGTAACTAAGAGCTCTGATGCTCTTAGTGAGCTAAGGTCCACCTGCTGCTAAGATTACCTCAAAATACTGAGCTTAAAGTAAAACTCCAGTTTTAGAATAATATTAAACATAATTTGGCCGGCAGTGGTGGCGGGCACCTGTAGTCCAGCT
>NW_022314691.1:0-15547 GCF_002776525.5 Piliocolobus tephrosceles
CCTCCCCAGGAGGCACTTATGCCCGCCCCCTGGGCAGCTTCCTCCTTCCCCTTAAATCGGGATGCCTCACCTCCTGCATGGGGTCTTGGGACACTGGGGGAAGGGGTCTCAAGGGCTCTGGTCAAGCCGACGCAGATCTGGGAGTAGGGAACTGGGCCAAGGCATGGAAGGTAATCGTGGGGTATTGCAGGGGGTGTGTTGTGGGAATTCAGGGTGGAGACTTTCAGGGCAGTACGCTGGGTCTCTAAGCCTGAAGATGACAGGCGTGAACCACCACAACCGGTTTAAGAACTGCTTTTAGTGTTTTCGATATACTGTCTTTCTGCTAGCAAAAAAATTGCATCAGTTTTTATTTATCTGAAATGTCTTTATTTCACCTTTATTTCTAAAAGATAATTTTTTGGGCACAAGATTCTCGGTGGACAGTTTTATTGTTTGTACATTGCACAAAGATGTTATAAAGGAGTGGAAAGTTTCCAAGAGGACAAACAAATCAAGACCTACGAATACTGACTGGATTAAACAACAAGGCCATAGTAATAATGTGGCTGGTGATAGATCGGAGTAGGTTAGAGATAGCATAAAGAACTACAATTAAAGACAGTAGAAATAATGAGATACTATTCTAGCACAGTCAGAAGGTCTATTATTAAAATGCCAAAAATAACAGATGCTGGTGAGGTTGTGGAGAAATGGAATTTCTATTTCATACTATGGATGAGACTGTAAATTAATTCAGACACTATTGAAAGCAGTTTGAAGATGTCCCAAAGAACTTAAAACAGAACTACTATTTGACCCAGCTGTCTCATTACTGGGTATATATTCAAAGAAAAATAAATTATTCTACCAAAAAAAAATTCACTGACATGCTTATTGCAATTGCTATTCACAGTAGCAAATTCTCTCGGCACTTTTCATGTTTATTTTGCTGCTTCCTGACTCTATAGGCTGTGGGTATTTTGATTTCACTTTGGTAGGTTATATCTCTCTCTCACTTTCAGATTTTTTCTCTCTCTTGCCCTTGGGAAGTTTGAACATTATTTCTATTAAGTATTTTTTATCTCTTTTTGAAGCACTGCACTTATGAATTCGAGGGTTTATGTCTGGTTTTAACATAGAAATTTGTGAATTGCCATTTATATTGTTACTTTCTTTTATTCATTTTATTGTGGTTAAAAAATAGGCACAATTTACTCCTTATAGTTTTCATTTAGTTAAAACTATGTTTATATTTTATAAAATCTTGTCTCCTTTTACAGTAGTTGGCTGTATTGATTGCGCTCAATACTCCAGTTCATTAGTTTTCTTATCATTTCAGTTTAATTTAGTGGTAAACTCACACACTGTGGATTAACTTGATACACATTTTGAGTGTTGTTCAAATATGCTTTTAATTTTTTTTTTTTTTTTTTTTGAGACAGTCTCACTCTGTTACCCAGGCTGGAGTGCAGTGGCGTGATACTGGCTCACTATAACCTCCACCTCCAAGGCTCAAGGGATCCTTCCACCTCACCCTCCCTAGTTGCTTGAACTACAGGTGCATACCACCATGCCTGGCTAATTTTTGCATTATTTGTTGAGATATAGCCAACAAATGTAGCCCAGGCCGTTCTCATACTCCTGAGCTCAAGCAATTCACTTTCCTCAGCCTCCCAAAGTGCTGGAATTACAGGTGTGAGCCACCATACTTGGCCTTAAATTGTACAGCTTCTTGTTCTTTTCACAAAAATGATATTAAGTGGCCGAGTGCAGGGACTCATGCCTGTAATCACAGCACTTTGGGAAGCTGAGGCAGGTGGATCACGAGGTCAGGCGATTGAGATCATCCTGGCTAACATGGCGAACCCTGTCTCTACTGAAAATACCAAAAAAAAGCCGGACGTGGTGGCAGGTGCCTGTAGTCTCAGCTACTTGGGAGGCTGAAGCAGAAGAATGGTGTGAACCTGAGAGGCAGAGCTTGCAGTGAGCCAAACTGTTTTGTACTGTTTTTATGTAAACATTTTAAACATAATTTCAATACGAAAAGCCGTTGTATATTTTTCTTCACACACTTCCTTCTTGTTTGTGTCCACCACTGTTTTTAATTTGGTTCTCACTTTTGGAAAATATCACATTTTGGATTTTTGTGTCTTGTTATTTTTGTGTTTATTCCATTTTCCCTGGGAGCAAGATGGACAACCATGTAGATTTGACATCCTTGTGATCAATCACTACCTGAATTAAGCACATGCTTCATAAGTCTACTACTCCTCTAGGTTGTTCTCTTGACTGACTTCTATTCCTGTGAAATTTTTTATATTTTCCTTTAACTCTGTCTTGCACTTTAACTGTTGTTGTAATTTCTTGAGAATTTTTAATTGTCTACATTAAAAGATTTAAGAATAGATAGCATTTTTTCTAAAGTTACAAATATCCACAGTGTACATATGAGTAAAATATTTTACAAAAACATTATAGCATATAACAGAACCTTATGAGATATCTCAAGCTTCTTCACTCAGAATATGCATCTCTTTCAAATACAACATGTGGTAATAGTAATTTGTAAAGGGTAATTTATTTGACACTTAAAAATTTATCTTATATTTTACACACATTTCTGAAAATATAGCTCACTGCTGTGAACTAAATTAAACTGGATACAACCAAAATTTACTGTTTTTTAATAACATTAAGTTAACATGATAGAATTATTCACATGAATTCAGCTCTTTTCACTTCAGTAACCATGATGCCCTTGTAGCATATTCTTGACTTTTTTTTTATTTGCCATGTTGACTTCAGAGCCTGGCTTTATAAAAATAATTTGCTTGCAATTTCTATTTATTTTATAAATTAATTAAAAGAGACAAATAGAATTTGTATGTGGCTAAATATGACTCGTTGCTTACAATTCAAAATTTATTTATTTATTTTCTTGAAACAGAGTCTTGTTCTGTTGCCCAGGCTGAAGTGCAATGACACCATCTCTGCTCACTGCAACCTCCGCCTCCTGGGTTCAAGTGATTCTCCTGCCTCGGCCACCCAAGTAGCTGGGATTACAGGCACACACCACCACACCTGGCTAATTTTTTGTGCTTTTAGTAGAGACAGGGTTTCACTATGTTGGTGAGGCTAGTCTCAAATACCTGACCTGGTGATCCTGGGATTACAGATGTGAGCCACCACACCCAGACACAATTCATAATTTCTAGTGTCATTTCAGTTGCCTACAAAATATAACCTGTTAAATTTCTACTCATAAAGTCTATGACTTTGTTAGGACTAAAATCTCAGCATTTATTATTTCCCCTCTGATACTGGAATATGTGTATCTTCTGTTTACTGATAAAGAATTCTAACCATTTTTATCCATGCCTAATTAGTCAAAGTATCTCATAATGTTATCTAACATTTGTATGTTCATTTAGTTACTGTATACCAAAACATTTGAATTATGGTTTTAATGTCACCTAATATTGTAAATGTGTCTATCTTTTTTATGTATTTGTTTTATACATATTAAATCCTTATGTATTGTTTTCGTGCGTAAATGACTTAGAATAATCCCTAATACTTTGTAGAGGCTACTAAGTACTAACATTTCTGATTCATTAAATTTCTACTTGTTCATATCATTTTTCATTTGGTAAATTATTTTGTATTTGTTCTTATTCAAATTTATTATCCATCATATCTAAACATTTATGAAAAAGACGAAACAGGCTAATATGCCATCTTAATAAAATTTAATCTCAAGTGGCGTGCTTCACTGTTTTCTTTTAGAGAAGTAGCCTTTCTGACTCAGTCAATAAATGCAAGTAATAAGTCCAGCAGTTATAGTCATTTTCTCAATTCTACAACTCGGGAAGCTTTGGATAATTTATTGATTTTCCCAAAGTCTTATTTTCCTGCATTCATCTTTCTGAATCTTTCATGCCAACTGCCTAGAAAATCTAGAAACATAGACTATTACAAATTAAAAATAAATACCTTGATAGGCTCAAATTAACAAAGGAAACTCAAGAAAAATAGAATATATGAGTAGACCTATAACACGATATTATTATTATTATTATTATTTTGAGAGGGAGTTTCACTCATGTTGTCCAGGCTGGAGCATAAAGGTGTGATCTCATCTCATTGCAACCTCTGCCTTGTGGGTTCAAGTGATTCTCCTGCCTCAGCCTCCCATGTAGCTGGGATTACAGGCATGCACCACCATACCCAGCTAATTTTGTATTTTTAGTAGAGATGGGATTTCTCCATGTTGGTCAGGCTAGTCTTGAACTCCCAAACTCAGGTGATCCACCCACCTCAGCCTTGCAAAGTGCTAGGATTACATGTGTGAGCCACTGCACCCAGCCCACGACATTAACTTTAAAGATCTTTCTACGAAAGAAGAAGCAAACACTGATAGTCAAAATGCTTAATGGTAAATTCTACCAAACACTTAATGGAAAATTAATACCAATTTTTCACAAGCCCTCCTCAAACATAGAAAAGAAGTAAATAATGCCAGGCAGTATTCATGCCATGCTGAGACTCATGCCTGTAATCTCAGCAATTTGGTAGGTTGAAATGGGCAGATCACTTGAGGGCAGGGGTTCGAGACCATCCTGGCCAACATGGTGAAAACCCATCTCTACTAAAAATACAAAAATTAGCTGGACATGGTAAGGCATGCCTTTAATTCCAGGTACTCAAGAGGCTGAGAAGAGAGAATTGCTTGAACCGGGGGGGTTGGAGGTTGCAGTGAGCCGAGATCACACCAGTGCATTATAGCCTACGTGACAGAGCAAGATTATTGTTGTTGTTGTATTTGAGACAGAGTTTCGCTCTTGTTGCCCAGGCTGGAGTGCAATGGCACAATCTCAGCTCACTGCAACCTCTGCCTTCTAAGTCTCCTGCCTGAGCAATTCTCCTGCCTCAGCCTCCAGAGTAGCTGGGATTACAGGCATGTGCCACCGTGCCCAGCTAATTTTGTATTTTTAGTAGAGACAGGGTTTCTCCATGTTAGTCAGGCTGGTCTCAAACTCCCAACCTCAGGCGATCCGCCTGCCTCAACCTCCTAAAGTGCTGGGATTACAGGCGTGAGGCACTGCACCCAGCTGGGCCAGTATTATTATACCAAAATCAGAATAAGGCATCATATGTAAAGAATTATCTGGATAATTATCCCTGATGAATACTCAAAAAGTACTAGCAAACTGAATCCAGCAATATATAACAATAATTATATACTACAACCAAAGAAACTATTTCACAAATGCCATGTTTACTTAACATTCAAAAATAAATCAATGCAATACACAATATTAATAGAATAAAGAAAACAAAACAGTCTTTCTTTTTTGTGTGTGTGTGTGTGTGTTTTCTTTTTTTTTTTTTTTTTATTATACTTTAAGTTCTAGGGTACATGTGCATAACGTGCAGGTTTGTTACATATGTATACTTGTGCCATGTTGGTGTACTGCACCCATCAACTCAGTCAGCACCCATCAACTCATCCTTTACATCAGGTATAACTCCCAATGCAATCCCACCCACCTCCCCTCTCACCATAATAGGCCCCACTGTGTGATGTTCCCCTTCCCAAGTCCAAGTGAGCTCATTGTTCAGTTCCCACCTATGAGTGAGAACATGCAGTGTTTGGTTTTCTCTTCTTGTGATAGTTTGCTAAGAATGATGGTTTCCAGCTGCATCCATGTCCCTACAAAGGACGCAAACTCATCCTTTTTTATGGCTGCATAGTATTCCATGGTGTATATGTGCCACATTTTCTTAATCCAGTCTGTCACTGATGGACATTTGGGTTGATTCCAAGTCTTTGCTATTGTGAATAGTGCCGCAATAAACATACGTGTGCATGTGTCTTTGTAGTAGCATAATTTATAATCCTTTGGGTATATACCCAGTAGTGGGATGGCTGGGTCATATGGTACATCTAGTTCTAGATCCTTGAGGAATTGCCATACTGTTTTCCATAATGGTTGAACTAGTTTACAATCCCACCAACAGTGTAAAAGTGTTCCTATTTCTCCACGTCCTCTCCAACACCTGTTGTTTCCTGATTTTTTAATGATTGCCATTCTAACTGGTGTGAGATGGTATCTCATTGTGGTTTTGATTTGCATTTCTCTGATGGCGAGTGATGATGAGCATTTTTTCATGTGTCTATTGGCTGTATGAATGTCTTCTTTTGAGAAATATCTGTTCATATCCTTTCCCCGCTTTTTGATGGGGTTGTTTGTTTTTTTCTTGTATATTTGTTTGAGTTCTTTGTAGATTCTGGAAATTAGCCCTTTGTCAGATGAGTAGATTGCAAAAATGTTCTCCCATTCTGTAGGTTGCCTGTTCACTCTGATGGTAGTTTCTTTTGCTGTGCAGAAGCTCTTTAGTTTAATTAGATCCCATTTGTCAATTTTGGCTTTTGCTGCCGTTGCTTTTG
Source organism: Piliocolobus tephrosceles (assembly GCF_002776525.5). NCBI lineage: Eukaryota > Metazoa > Chordata > Mammalia > Primates > Cercopithecidae > Piliocolobus > Piliocolobus tephrosceles. The sequence goes on from NW_022314691.1 coordinate 6,434, forward strand.
GTGTTTTAGACATGAAGTCCTTGCCCATGCCTATGTCCTGAATGGTACTACCTAGATTTTCTTCTAGGGTTTTTATGGTATTAGGTCTAACATTTAAGTCTCTAATCCATCTTGAATTAATCTTCGTATAAGGAGTAAGGAAAGGATCCAGTTTCAGCTTTCTACTAATGGCTAGCCAATTTTCCCAGCACCATTTATTAAATAGGGAATCCTTTCCCCATTTCTTGTTTCTCTCAGGTTTGTCAAAGATCAGATGACTGTAGATGTGTGGTATTATTTCTGAGGACTCTGTTCTGTTCCATTGGTCTATATCTCTGTTTTGGTACCAGTACCATGCTGTTTTGGTTACTGTAGCATGGTAGTATAGTTTGAAGTCAGGTAGTGTGATGCCTCCAGCTTTGTTCTTTTGACTTAGGATTGTCTTGGAAATGCGGGGTCTTTTTTGGTTCCATATGAACTTTAAAGCAGTCTTTTCCAATTCTGTAAAGAAACTCATTGGTAGCTTGATGGGGATGGCATTGAATGTATAAATAACCTTGGGCAGTATGGCCATTTTCACGATATTGATTCTTCCTATCCATGAGCATGGTATGTTCTTCCATTTGTTTGTGTCCTCTTTGATTTCACTGAGCAGTGGTTTGTAGTTCTCCTTGAAGAGGTCCTTTACATCCCTTGTAAGTTGGATTCCTAGGTATTTTATTCTCTTTGAAGCAATTGTGAATGGAAGTTCATTCGTGATTTGGCTCTCTGTTTGTCTGTTACTGGTGTATAAGAATGCTTGTGATTTTTGCACATTAATTTTGTATCCTGAGACTTTGCTGAAGTTGCTTATCAGCTTAAGAAGGTTTTGGGCTGAGACGATGGGGTTTTCTAAATATACAATCATGTCATCTGCAAACAGGGACAATTTGACTTCTTCTTTTCCTAACTGAATACCCTTGATTTCTTTCTCTTGCCTGATTGCCCTAGCCAGAACTTCCAACACTATGTTGAATAGGAGTGGTGAGAGAGGGCATCCCTGTCTTGTGCCAGTTTTCAAAGGGAATTTTTCCAGTTTTTGCCCATTCAGTATGATATTAGTTGTGGGTTTGTCATAAATAGCTCTTATTATTTTGAGGTACGTTCTATCAATGCCAAATTTATTGAGCGTTTTTAGCATAAAGGGCTGTTGAATTTTGTCAAAAGCCTTTTCTGCATCTATTGAGATAATCATGTGGTTCTTGTCTTTGGTTCTGTTTATATGCTGGATTACTTTTATTGATTTGCGATTGTTGAACCGGCCTTGCATCCCAGGGATGAAGCCCACTTGATCATGGTGGATAAGCTTTTTGATGTGCTGCTGAATCCGGTTTGCCAGTATTTTGTTGAGGATTTTTGCATCGATGTTCATCAGGGAGATTGGTCTAAAATTCTCTTTTTTTGTTGTGTCTCTGCCAGGCTTAGGTATCAGGATGATGTTGGCCTCATCAAATGAGTTAGGGAGGATTCCCTCTTTTTCTATTGATTGGAATAGTTTCAGAAGGAATGGTACCAGCTCCTCCTTGTACCTCTGGTAGAATTCAGCAGTGAATCCATCTGGTCCTGGACTTTTTTTGGTTGGTAGGCTATTAATTATTGCCTCAATTTCAGAGGCTGCTATTGGTCTATTCAGGGATTCAAATTCGTCCTGGTTTAGTCTTGGCAGAGTGTAAGTTTCCAGGAAATTATCCATTTCTTGTAGATTTTCTAGTTTATTTGCATAGAAGTGTTTATAGTATTCTCTGATGGTAGTTTGTATTTCTGTGGGGTCCGTGGTGATATCCCCTTTATCATTTTTTATTGCGTCTATTTCATTCCTCTCTCTTTTCTTCTTTATTAGTCTTGCTAGCAGTCTATCAATTTTGTTGGTATTTTCAAAAAACCAACTCTGGATTCATTGATTTTTTGGAGGGTTTTTTGCGTCTCTATCTCCTTCAGTTCTGCTCTGATCTTAGTTATTTCTTGCCTTCTGCTAGCTTTTGAATGTATTTGCTCTTGCTTCTCTAGTTCTTTAAATTGTGATGTTAGAGTGTCAATTTTACATCTTTCCAGCTTTCTCTTGTGTGCATTTAGTGCTCTAAATTTCCCTCTACACATTGCTTTAAATGTGTCCCAGAGATTCTGGTATGTTGTATCTTTGTTCTCATTGGTTTCAAAGAACATCTTTATTTCTGCCTTCATTTCGTTATGTACCCAGTAGTCATTCAGGAGCAGGTTGTTCAGTTTCCATGTAGTTGCACGGTTTTGATTGAGTTTCTTAGTCCTGAGTTCTAGTTTGATTGCACTGTGGTCTGAGAGACAGTTTGTTATAATTTCTGTTCTTGTACATTTGCTGAAGAGTGCTTTACTTCCAATTATGTGGTCAATTTTGCAATAAGTGTGATGTGGTGCTGAGAAGAATGTATATTCTGTTGATTTGGGGTGGAGAGTTCTATAGATGTCTATTTGTTCTGCTTGCTGCAGAGATGAGTTCAATTCCTGGATATCCTTGTTAACTTTCTGTCTCGTTGATCTGTCTAATGTTGACAGTGGAGTGTTGAAGTCTCCCATTATGATTGTATGGGAGTCTAAGTCTCTTTGTAAGTCTCTAAGGACTTGCTTTATGAATCTGGGTGCTCCTGTATTGGGTGCATATATATTTAGGATAGTTAGCTCTTCCTGTTGAATTGATCCCTTTACCATTATGTAATGGCCTTCTTTGTCTCTTTTGATCTTTGATGGTTTAAAGTCTGTTTTGTCAGAGACTAGGATTGCAACCCTGCTTTTATTTGTTCTCCATTTGCTTGGTAGATCTTTCTCCATCCCTTTATTTTGAGCCTATGTATGTCTCTGCATGTGAGATGGGTCTCCTGAATACAGCAAACTGATGGGTCTTGACTCTTTATCCAGTTTGCCAGTCTATGTCTTTTAATTGGACCATTTAGTCCATTTACATTTAAGGTTAATATTGTTATGTGTGAACTTGATCCTGCCATTATGATATTAACTGGTTATTTTGCTCGTTATTTGATGCCGTTTCTTCCTAGCCTCGATGGTCTTTACATTTTGGCATGTTTTTGCAATGGCTGGTACCGGTTGTTCCTTTCCGTGTTTAGTGCTTCCTTCAGGGTCTCTTGTAAGGCAGGCCTGGTGGTGACAAAATCTCTAAGCATTTGCTTATCTGTAAAGGATTTTATTTCTCCTTCACTTATGAAACTTAGTTTGGCTGGTTATGAAATTCTGGGTTTAAATTTCTTTTCTTTAAGAATGTTGAATATTGGCCCCCACTCTCTTCTGGCTTGTAGAGGTTCTGCCGAGAGATCTGCTGTCAGTCTGATGGGCTTCCCTTTGTGGGTAACCCGACCTTTCTCTCTGGCTGCCCTTAAGACTTTTTCCTTCATTTCAACTTTGGTGAATCTGGCAATTATGTGTCTTGGAGTTGCTCTTCTGGAGGAGTATCTTTGTGGCGTTCTCTGTATTTCCTGAATTTGAATGTTGGCCTGCTCTGCTAGGTTGGGGAAGTTCTCCTAGATGATATCCTGAAGAGTGTTTTCCAACTTGGTTCCATTTTCCTTCTCACTTTCAGGCACCCCAATCAGATGTAGATTTGGTCTTTTTACATAATCCCATACTTCTTGCAGGCTTTGTTCATTTCTTTTTCTTCTTTTTTCTTTTGGTTTCTCTTCTCGCTTCATTTCATTCATTTGATCCTCCATCGCTGATACTCTTTCTTCCAGTTGATCGAGTTGGTTACTGAAGCTTGTGCATTTGTCACATATTTCTCGTGTCATGGTTTTCATCTCTGTCATTTCGTTTATGACCTTCTCTGCATTAATTAGTCTAGCTGTCAATTCTTCCACTCTTTTTTCAAGATTTTTAGTTTCTTTGCGCTGGGTACGTAATTCCTCCTTTAGCTCTGAGAGGTTTGATGGACTGAAGCCTTCTTCTCTCATCTCATCAAAATCCTTCTCTGACCAGCTTTGATCCATTGCTGGCGATGGGCTGTGCTCCTTTGCAGGAGGAGATGCACTCTTATTTTTTGAATTTCCAGCTTTTCTGCCCTGCTTTTTCCCCATCTTTGTGGTTTTATCTGTCTCTGGTCTTTGATGATGGTGATGTACTGATGGGGTTTTGATATAGGTGTCCTTCCTGTTTGATAGTTTTCCTTCTGACAGTCAGGACCCTCAGCTATAGGTCTGTTGGAGATTGCTTGAGGTCCACTCCAGACCCTGTTTGCCTGGGTATCAGCAGCAGAGGTTGCAGAATATAGAGTATTGCTGAACAGCGAGTGCACCTCTCTGATTCTTGCTTTGGAAGCTTCCTCTCAGGGGTGTGCTCCACCCTGTGAGGTGTGGGGTGTCAGACTGCCTCTAGTGGGGGATGTCTCCCAGTTAGGCTACTCAGGGGTCAGTGACCCACTTGAGCAGGCAGACTGCCCCTTCTCAGATCTCAACCTCTGTGTTGGGAGATCCACTGCTCTCTTCAAAGCTGTCAGACAGAGTCGTTCACTTCTGGACAGGCCTCTGCTGCTTTAGCTGAGCCCTGTCCCCAGAGGCGGAGTCTACAGAGACAGGCAGGTTTCCTTGAGCTGCTGTGAGCTCCACCCAGTTTAGCTTCCCAGTGGCTTTATTTACCTACTGAAGCCTCAGCGATGGCGGGCACCCCTTCCCCAGCCTCGCTGCTGCCTTGCGGTTAGATTGCCGCAGACTGCTGTGTTAGCAAGGAGGCAGGCTCCGTGGGCGTGGGACCCTCCTGGCCAGGTGTGGGATATAATTTCCGGTGTGCCGGTGTTACAGCGCAGTATTGGGGTGGGAGTTACCCGATTTTCCAGGTGTTGTGTGTCTCAGTTCCCCTGGCTAGGAAAAGGGACTCCCTTCCCCCTCGCGCTTCCCAGGTGAGGCGATGCCTCGCCCTGCTTCAGCTGTCGCTGGTCGGGCTGCAGCAGCTGACCAGCACCGATTGTCCGGCACTCCCGAGTGAGATGACCCCAGTACCTCAGTTGAAAATGCAGAAATCACTGGTCTTCTGTGTCGCTCGCGCTGGGAGATGGAGACTGAAGCTGTTCCTATTCGGCCATCTTCAACAGTCTTTCAATAGACATGGGAAAGCCTGTAATGAATACAACACTCATTCATTATAAAACCCTTAACAACTAAGAAACTTTCCAGAACTGCTAAGGAGCACCTATAGAGAAATCTCCAGCTAATGTTTTACTTAATATTGAAAGACTGGCCTTCATGATGGCTCAGGCCTATAATCCCAGCACTTTGGGAGGCCAAGGTGGGTGGATCACCTGAGGTCAGGACTTCGAGACCAGCCTGGCCAACATGATGAAACCCTTTCTCTACTAGTAATACAAAAATTAACCAGGCATTGTGGTGCACACCTGTAATCCCCATACTTAGGAGGCTGAGGCAGGAGAATTGCTTAAATCCAGCAGGCAGTGGTTGCAGTGAGCCAAGATCGCACCATTGCACTCCATCCTGGGTGACAAGAGTGAAACTTCATCTCAAAATTGTATATATATATATATACACACACATATATATATATGTGGAATGACTGGATGTTTATCTATAACTGCAAATGAGACAAGAATGTCCACTTTGACCACTTTATTCAACTCAAGCTGATAGTATTACCCCAAACTCCTTTTTATTGCAAGTTTCACAAGCTTCTATATAAAAAGCTGTAAGAAATTAACTAAAATCCAGTAGAATGAGTTCGGTGAAATCAAAAGATACAAGATTAAGATACAAAATTAAATCACACTTAACTAAAATCCAGTAGAAGGATTTCAGTGAGATCAAAAGATACAAGATTAAGATACAAAATTAAATCACACTTTTACATACCAGTTATACATAATCTAAAAAATTAAAAATTCCTCTCATTATGTCATCAGAAGATAACAGGAATAAACTTAACAAAAAAGCGCAAATCTTTTACACTGGGAAAAAAAGTCATAAAAAATTTAAAGTAATAAAACAAGCCAAAAAACTGAAAGTAAAACAACATCCAATGTTCAAATATATAATATTAGTAATTTCACATTACTTCTCAAATTGACCTAGAACTTTATGCAATTCTTTGAAATTCTGAACTGTAGTTTTATAAAAATCGACCATCTCACCTTAAACGTTATATGAAAATGCAAAGGAAACTGAATACCAGAACAATATTGAAAAAACCTAAAATTTGATGGCTCACACTTTTCTTTTTGGTTGTCGTTGTTTTCATTTTAGTTTAGTTTTTCTTGAGATGGAGTTTTGTGCTTGTCACCCAGGTTGGAGTGCAGTGACATGAACCTGGCTCACTGCAACCTCTGCCTCCTCGATTCAAGCAGTTCTCCTGCCTCAGCCTCCTGAGCAGATGGGATTGCAGGCATATGCCACGACGCCTAGCTAATTTTGTATTTTTAGTAGAGATGAGGTTTCTCCATGTTGGTCAGGCTGGTCTCAAACTCCTAACTTCAGGTGATCTGCCCACCTCAGCCTCCCAAATTGCTGAGATTACAGGTGTGAGCCAGTGCACCCAGCCTGTTTCACACTTTTCAATAACAATTCTCACTACAAAGTTACAGTATTCAAGAAAATTTGCTAGTAGCATAAAGATATATTCATGTAATTCAATAAACTTGATTTTAAAATGTGGAAATATGATCTTATATTTATGGTAAATAGATTTTGATAAAGATATCTAGAAATTTCCATGAGGACAGAACAGTCTTTTCAACAAATATTGTTGGGAAAATTAGGTATTCACAGGCAAAAAAAAAGAAACTTGGATCCCTAAAATCACAAAAACATACCTAAAATTGATCATATACCTAAATGTATAAGCCAAAACTATATAATTCTCAGAAAAAGACTGGAGTAAATTCCAGATTACATAATGATTTTTATGTTTTGTACCAAAAGCACAATCAAGAAAAGGAAAAATGATGAATGGTATTTTCTCAAACTTAAAAGCTTTCATTCCTGAGACAACACCATTAAAAATAAAGAGAAAAGTCACTGAGAGAAAATATTTGAAATTATATATCTGATTTAGACTACTACCCAGAATATGTAGAGACATCTTACAAAGTCAATAATAAATGGGACAATTGATATATATGAAAATTATGCAAACAACTTGAACAAAAAATTTCTACAAAGAATATATGCAAATTGTCAATCAACATAAAAATATGTGAAAATATTTTTAATTATTAGGAAAATGCAAATCAAAACCTCAATGAGATAATTAACACTTATTAGAATAGTTATGACAAAAAGACAATAACAAGGATTGTCTAAGACATAAAGAATATGGAAAACTCATAAATTGTATGTAAGAGTGTAAAAACCAGCCACTTTTAAAAACAATTTGGCAAATTTTCAAAATATCATAAATAGAATCATTGTATGTCCCAGAAATTTCACTCACTGATAAGTACTCAAAAAAATAAAAATAAAAACCTATTGCTACACAAAAAATCATACACAAATGATCATATCAGCAGTATTTCTAATAGCCTAAAGACAGTACAACCCAAATAGTCATCAAACAATATAATAAAAAATAATAGGTGGTATGTCCATGCAATAGAATTCCATTCGTCAACCAAAGGAAATGAAGTAATGATACCTGCTGAAATAGGATTCAGCCTCAAAATCGTCAATGTAAGTGAAAGAAACCAGACCCAAGGAGGGTGGAGCAAGATGACCCCATAGGAACAGCTCCAGTCTCCAACTCCCAGCGCAAGCGACACAGAAGACCGGTGATTTCTGCATTTTCGACCGAGGTACTGGGTTCATCTCACCAGGGAGTGTCAGACAATCGGTGCTGGTCAGCCGCTGCAGCCCGACCAGCGAGAGCTGAAGCAGGGTGAGGCATCGCTTCACCTGGGAAGCGCAAGGGGGAAGGGAATCCCTTTACCTAGCCAGGGGAACTAAGACACACAACACCTGGAAAATCAGGTAACTCCCACCCCAATACTGCGTTTTAAGCAAACAGGCACACCAAGAGATTATATCCCACACCTGGCTGGGAGGGTCCCACGGCCACAGAGCCTCCCTCATTGCTAGCACAGCAGTCTGTGATCTAACCGCAAGGCAGCAGCAAGGCTGGGGGAGGGGTGCCCGCCATTGCTGAGGCTTAAGTAGGTAAACAAAGCTGCTGGGAAGCTCGAACTGGGTGGAGCTCACAGCAGCTCAAGGAAACCTGCCTGTCTCTGTAGACTCCACCTCTGGGGACAGGGCACAGCTAAACAGCAACAACAAAAACAAAAGCTGCAGAAACCTCTGCAGAAACAAACGACTCTGTCTGACAGCTTTGAAGAGGGCAGTGGATCTCCCAACACAGAGGGTGAGATCTGAGAAGGGACAGACTGCCTGCTCAAGTGGGTCCCTGACCCCTGAGTAGCCTAACTGGGAGACATCGCCCACTAGGGGCAGACTGACACCCCACACCTCACATGGTGGAGCACACCCCTGAGAGGAAGCTTCCAAAGTAAGAATCAGACAGGTACACTCGCTATTCAGCAATATTCTGTCTTCTGCAGCCTCTGCTGCTGACACCCAGGCAAACAGGGTCTGGAGTGGACCTCAAGCAATCTCCAACAGACCTACAGCTGAGGGTCCTGACTGTTAGAAGGAAAACTATCAAACAGGAAGGACACCTACACCAAAATCCCATCAGTACGTCGCCATCATCAAAGACCAGAGGCAGATAAAACCACAAAGACGGGGAAAAAGCAGGGCAGAAAAGCTGGAAATTCAAAAAATAAGAGTGCATCTCCCCCTACAAAGGAGCGCAGCTCATCGCCAACAACGGATCAAAGCTGGACGGAGAATGACTTTGATGAGATGAGAGAAGAAGGCTTCAGTCCATCAAACTTCTCAGAGCTAAAGGAGGAATTACATACCCAGCGCAAAGAAACTAAAAATCTTGAAAAAAGAGTGGAAGAATTGATAGCTAGAATGATTAATGCAGAGAAGGTCATAAACGAAATGACAGAGACGAAAACCATGACACAAGAAATACGTGACAAATGCACAAGCTTCAGTAACCAACTCGATCAACTGGAAGAAAGAGTATTAGCGATGGAGGATCAAATGAATGAAATGAAGC
>NW_022314692.1:0-6528 GCF_002776525.5 Piliocolobus tephrosceles
TAATTGCCTAGCCAGAACAATTACACAAGACAAAGAAATAAAATAAATCCATATAGGGAAAGAAGAGGTAAGATTGTTTCTGTTTGCTGAAAATATAATCTTAAGATACAGAACATCTTAAAGACTCCACCAAAATAAATGGTTAAAGCTGTTAAAGAAGTTCAATGAAGTTAATAGTTACAAAATCAATATACAAATACCATTATTGTTTCTATACACTAATGACAAACTATTACCTGAAAAATAAATTGATAAGGCAATTTCATTTATTTTTTTATTTTTATTTTTTTAATTATACTTTAAGTTCTAGGGTACATGTGCATAACGTGCAGGTTTGTTACATATGTATACATGTGCCATGTTGGTGTGCTGCGCCCATCAACTCGTCAGCACCCATCAATTCATCATTTATATCAGGTATAACTCCCCAATGCAATCCCTCCCCCCTCCCCCCTCCCCATGATAGGCCCCAGTGTGTGATGTTCCCCTTCCCGAGTCCAAGTGAGCTCATTGTTCAGTTCCCACCTATGAGTGAGAACATGCGGTGTTTGGTTTTCTCTTCTTGTGATAGTTTGCTAAGAATGATGGTTTCCAGCTGCATCCATGTCCCTACAAAGGATGCAAACTCATCCTTTTTTATGGCTGTATAGTATTCCATGGTGTATATGTGCCACATTTTCTTAATCCAGTCTGTCACTGATGGACATTTGGGTTGATTCCAAGTCTTTGCTATTGTGAATAGTGCCGCAATAAACATACGTGTGCATGTGTCTTTGTAGTAGCATAATTTATAATCCTTTGGGTATATACCCAGTAGTGGGATGGCTGGGTCATATGGTACATCTAGTTCTAGATCCTTGAGGAATTGCCATTCTGTTTTCCATAATGGTTGAACTAGTTTACAATCCCACCAATTTCTCCACATCCTCTCCAACACCTGTTGTTTCCTGATTTTTTAATGATTGCCATTCTAACTGGTGTGAGATGGTATCTCATTGTGGTTTTGATTTGCATTTCTCTGATGGCCAGTGATGATGAGCATTTTTTCATGTGTCTGTTGGCTGTATGAATGTCTTCTTTTGAGAAATGTCTGTTCATATCCTTTGCCCACTTTTGGATGGGGTTGTTTGTTTTTTTCTTGTATATTTGTTTGAGTTCTTTGTAGATTCTGGATATTAGCCCTTTGTCAGATGAGTAGATTGCAAAAATTTTCTCCCATTCTATAGGTTGCCTGTTCACTCTGATGGTAGTTTCTTTTGCTGTGCAGAAGCTCTTTAGTTTAATTAGATCCCATTTGTCAATTTTGGCTTTTGCTGCCATTGCTTTTGGTGTTTTAGACATGAAGTCCTTGCCCATGCCTATGTCCTGAATGGTACTACCTAGATTTTCTTCTAGGGTTTCTATGGTATTAGGTCTAACATTTAAGTCTCTAATCCATCTTGAATTAATCTTTGTATAAGGAGTAAGGAAAGGATCCAGTTTCAGCTTTCTACTTATGGCTAGCCAATTTTCCCAGCACCATTTATTAAATAGGGAATCCTTTCCCCATTTCTTGTTTCTCTCAGGTTTGTCAAAGATCAGATGGTTGTAGATGTGTGGCATTATTTCTGAGGGCTCCATTCTGTTCCATTGGTCTATATCTCTGTTTTGGTACCAGTACCATGCTGTTTTGGTTACTGTAGCCTTGTAGTATAGTTTGAAGTCAGGTAGCGTGACGCCTCCAGCTTTGTCCTTTTGAGTTAGGATTGTCTTGGCAATGCGGGCTCTTTTTTGGTTCCATATGAACTTTAAAGCAGTTTTTTCCAATTCTGTGAAGAAAGTCATTGGTAGCTTGATGGGGATGGCATTGAATCTATAAATAACCTTGGGCAGTATAGCCATTTTCACGATATTGATTCTTCCTATCCATGAGCATGGTATGTTCTTCCATTTGTTTGTGTCCTCTTTGATTTCACTGAGCAGTGGTTTGTAGTTCTCCTTGAAGAGGTCCTTTAGATCCCTTGTAAGTTGGATTCCTAGGTATTTTATTCTCTTTGAAGCAATTGTGAATGAAAGTTCATTCCTGTTTTGGCTCTCTGCTTGTCTGTTACTGGTGTATAAGAATGCTTGTGATTTTTGCACATTAATTTTGTATCCTGAGACTTTGCTGAAGTTGCTTATCAGCTTAAGAAGATTTTGGGCTGAGACGATGGGGTTTTCTAAATATACAATCATGTCATCTGCAAATAGGGACAATTTGACTTCTTCTCTTCCTAACTGAATACCCTTGATTTCTTTCTCTTGCCTGATTAACCTAGCCAGCACTTCCAACACTATGTTGAATAGGAGTGGTGAGAGAGGGCATCCCGGTCTTGTGCCAATTTTCAAAGGGAATTTTTCCAGTTTTTGCCCATTCAGTATGATATTAGCTGTGGGTTTGTCATAATAGCTCTTATTATTTTGAGGTACGTTCCATCAATACCGAATTTGTTGAGCGTTTTTAGCATGAAGGGCTGTTGAATTTTGTCAAAAGCCTTTTCTGCCTCTATTGAGATAATCATGTGGTTCTTGTCTTTGGTTCTGTTGATATGCTGGATTACGTTTATTGATTTGCGAATGTTGAACCAGGCTTGCATCCCAGGGATGAAGCCCACTTGATCATGGTGGATAAGCTTTTTGATGTGCTGCTGAATCCGGTTTGCCAGTATTTTATTGAGGATTTTTGCATCGATGTTCATCAGGGAGATTGGTCTAAAATTCTCTTTTTTTGTTGTGTCTCTGCCAGGCTTTGGTATCAGGATGATGTTGGCCTCATAAAATGAGTTAGGGAGGATTCCCTCTTTTTCTATTGATTGGAATAGTTTCAGAAGGAATGGTACCAGCTCCTCCTTGTACCTCTGGTAGAATTCAGCTGTGAATCCATCTGGTCCTGGGCTTTTTTTGGTGGGTAGGCTATTAATTGTTGCCTCAATTTCAGACCCTGCTATTGGTCTATTCAGGGATTCAACTTCTTCCTGGTTTAGTCTTGGAAGAGTGTACGTGTCCAGGAAATTAACCTTTTCTTCTAGATTTTCTAGTTGATTTGCGTAGAGGTGTTTATAGTATTCTCTGATGGTAGTTTGTATTTCTGTGGGGTCGGTGGTGATATCCCCTTTATCATTTTTTATTGCGTCTATTTGATTCCTCTCTCTTTTCTTCTTTATTAGCCTTGCTAGCGGTCTGTCAATTTTGTTGATCTTTTCAAAAAACCAATTCCTGGATTCATTGATTTTTTGGAGGGTTTTTTGTGTCTCTATCTCCTTCAGTTCTGCTCTGATCTTAGTTATTTCTTGCCTTCTGCTAGCTTTTGAATGTGTTTGCTCTTGCCTCTCTAGTTCTTTTAATTGTGATGTTAGAGTGTCAATTTTAGATCTTTCCTGCTTTCTCTTGTGGGCACTTAGTTCTATAAATTTCACTCTACACACTGCTTTAAATGTGTCCCAGAGATTCTGGTATGTTGTATCTTTGTTCTCATTGGATTCAAAGAACATCTTTATTTCTGCTTTCATTTCGTTATGTACCCAGTAGTCATTCAGGAGCAGGTTGTTCAGTTTCCATGTAGTTGAGCGGTTTTGATTGAGTTTCTTAGTCCTGAGTTCTAGTTTGATTGCACTGTGGTCAGAGAGACAGTTTGTTATAATTTCCGTTCTTTTACATTTGCTGAGGAGTGCTTTACTTCCAGTTATGTGGTCAATTTTGGAATAAGTGTGATGTGGTGCTGAGAAGAATGTATATTCTGTTGACTTGGGGTGGAGAGTTCTATAGATGTCTATTAGGTCCGCTTGGTGCAGAGATGAGTTCAATTCCTGGATATCCTTGTTAACTTTCTGTCTCGTTGATCTGTCTAATGTTGACAGTGGAGTGTTGAAGTCTCCCATTATGATTGTATGGGAGTCTAAGTCTCTTTGTAAGTCTCTAAGGACTTGCTTTATGAATCTGGGTGCTCCTGTATTGGGTGCATATATATTTAGGATAGTTAGCTCTTCCTGTTGAATTGATCCCTTTACCATTATGTAATGGCCTTCTTTGTCTCTTTTGATCTTTGATGGTTTAAAGTCTGTTTTATCAGAGACTAGGATTGCAACCCCTGCTTTTTTTTTGTTCTCCATTTGCTTGGTAGATCTTCCTCCATCCCTTTATTTTGAGCCTATGTATGTCTCTGCATGTGAGATGGGTCTCCTGAAGACAGCAGACTGATGGGTCTTGACTCTTTATCCAGTTTGCCAGTCTGTGTCTTTTAATTGGAGCATTTAGTCCATTTACATTTAAGGTTAATATTGTTATGTGTGATCTTGATCCTGCCATTATGATATTAACTGGTTATTTTGCTCATTAGTTGATGCAGTTTCTTCCTAGGCTCGATGGTCTTTACATTTTGGCATGTTTTTGCAATGGCTGGTACCGGTTGTTCCTTTCCATGTTTAGGGCTTCCTTCAGGGTCTCTTGTAAGGCAGGCCTGGTGGTGACAAAATCTCTAAGCATTTGCTTATCTGTAAAGAATTTTATTTCTCCTTCACTGATGAAACTTAGTTTGGCTGGATATGAAATGCTGGGTTGAAAATTCTTTTCTTTAAGAACGTTGAATATTGGCCCCCACTCTCTTCTGGCTTGTAGAGTTTCTGCCGAGAGATCTGCTGTCAGTCTGATGGGCTTCCCTTTGTGGGTAACCCGACCTTTCTCTCTGGCTGCCCTTAAGATTTTTTCCTTCATTTCAACTTTGGTGAATCTGGCAATTATGTGTCTTGGAGTTGCTCTTCTGGAGGAGTATCTTTGTGGCGTTCTCTGTATTTCCTGAATTTGAATGTTGGCCTGCCCTGCTAGGTTGGGGAAGTTCTCCTGGATGATATCCTGTAGAGTGTTTTCCAGTTTGGTTCCATTTTCCCCCTCACTTTCAGGCACCCCAATCAGACATAGATTTGGTCTTTTTACATAATCCCATACTTCTTGCAGGCTTTGTTCGTTTCTTTTTCTTCTTTTTTCTTTTGGTTTCTCTTCTCGCTTCATTTCATTCATTTGATCCTCCATCGCTGATACTTTCTTCCAGTTGATCGAGTCGTTTACTGAAGCTTGTGCATTTGTCACGTATTTCTCGTGTCATGGTTTTCACCTCTGTCATTTCGTTTATGACCTTCTCTGCATTAATTAGTCTAGCTGTCAATTCTTCCACTCTTTTTTCAAGATTTTTAGTTTCTTTGCGCTGGATACGTAATTCCTCCTTTAGCTCTGAGAGGTTTGATGGACTGAAGCCTTCTTCTCTCATCTCATCAAAATCATTCTCTGACCAGCTTTGATCCATTGCTGGTGATGGGCTGTGCTCCTTTGCAGGAGGAGATGCGCTCTTATTTTTTGAATTTCCAGCTTTTCTGCCCTGCTTTTTCACCATCTTTGTGGTTTTATCTGTCTCTGGTCTTTGATGATGGTGACGTACTGATGGGGTTTTGGTATAGGTGTCCTTCCTGTTTGATAGTTTTCCTTCTGGCAGGACCCTCAGCTATAGGTCTGTTGGAGATTGCTTGAGGTCCACTCCAGACCCTGTTTGCCTGGGTATCAGCAGCAGAGGTTGCAGAAGATAGAATATTGCTGAACAGCGAGTGCACCTGTCTGATTCTTGCTTTGGAAGCTTCCTCTCAGGGGTGTACTCCACCCTGTGAGGTGTGGGGTGTCAGACTGCCCCTAGTGGGGGATGTCTCCCAGTTAGGCTACTCAGGGGTGAGGGACCCACTTGAGCAGGCAGACTGCCCCTTCTCAGATCTCAACCTCCGTGTTGGGAGATCCACTGCTCTCTTCAAAGCTGTCAGACAGAGTCGTTCATGTCTGCACAGGCTTCTGCTCCTTTAGCTGAGCCCTGTCCCCAGAGGCGGAGTCTACAGAGACAGGCAGGTTTCCTGGAGCTGCTGTGAGCTCCACCCAGTTTGAGCTTCCCAGCGGCTTTATTTACCTACTTAAGCCTCAAGGATGGCGGGCGCCCCTCCCCCAGCCTCGCTGCTGCCTTGCGGTTAGATTGCCGCAGACTGCTGTGTTAGCAAGGAGGGAGGCTCCCTGGGCGTGGGACCCTCCCGGCCAGGTGTGGGATATAATCTCCAGTGTGCCGGTGTTACAGCGCAGTATTGGGGTGGGAGTTACCCGATTTTCCAGGTGTTGTGTGTCTCAGTTCCCCTGGCTAGGAAAAGGGACTCCCTTCCCCCTCGCGCTTCCCAGGTGAGGCGATGCCTCGCCCTGCTTCAGCTCTCGCTGGTCAGGCTGCAGCAGCTGACCCGCATGGATTGTCCGGCACTCCCGAGTGAGATAACTCCAGTACCTCAGTTGAAAATGCAGAAATCACCGGTCTTCTGTGTCACTCGCACTGGGAGATGGAGTCTGAAGCTGTTCCTATTCGGCCATCTTATAAGGCAATTTCATTTATAATAGAATCAAAACAGATATATAAATATATAAAAGACAGGAGTAAATTTAATCAAGAACGTGAAAGATTTGCACACTGAAAACATAGCACATTGATGACAAAATTAA
>NW_022314693.1:0-335 GCF_002776525.5 Piliocolobus tephrosceles
ATGTTGAACCAGCCTTGCATCCCAGGGATGAAGCCCACTTGATCATGGTGGATAAGCTTTTTGATGTGCTGCTGAATCCGGTTTGCCAGTATTTTATTGAGGATTTTTGCATCGATGTTCATCAGGGAGATTGGTCTAAAATTCTCTTTTTTTTGTTGTGTCTCTGCCAGGCTTTGGTATCAGGATGATGCTGGCCTCATAAAATGAGTTAGGGAGGATTCCCTCTTTTTCTATTGATTGGAATAGTTTCAGTCCCTGAATAGACCAATAGCAGCCTATGAAATTGAAGCAACAATTAATAGCCTGCCCACCAAAAAAAGCCCAGGACCAGATGG
>NW_022314693.1:435-18968 GCF_002776525.5 Piliocolobus tephrosceles
TTTTTTTTTGAGACGGAGTCTCGCTCTGTTGCCCAGGCTGGAGTGCATTGGCCAGATCTCAGCTCACTGCAAGCTCCGCCTCTCGGGTTCACACCATTCTCCTGCCTCAGCCTCCCAAGGAGCTGGGACTACAGGCGCCCGCCACCTCGCCCGGCTAGTTTTTTTGTATTTTTTAGTAGAGACGCAGTTTCACCATGTTAGCCAGGATGGTCTCGATCTCCTGACCTCGTGATCCGCCCGTCTTGGCCTCCCAAAGTGCTGGGATTACAGGCTTGAGCCACCGCGCCCAGCCTAAAATGTAGGTTTTTCAATTGTAACTAACGTACCATTCTGGTAAATGATGCTGATAATGGAGTAAACTATGCTTCTGTGGGCTCAGGGATTATGTAGAAAAATAGTCATACCTTTCTATCAATGTAGCTGTGAACCTAAAATTCCTCTAAAAAATAGAGTCTTAAAAAAATCTACTGGGTAGAAAATTTAGATTCTGTCTATAAAAATTCCGAATAGGATTAAATTTTATTCAGAATATGATTAAATAAATGACAAAGGCATGTCATAGACAATATGATTTACTTGAGTTGGGAAAATATCACCATTGTCTTTTGAAATTCAGAGGTATTATATACATCGGCATGTTGATAACTGGGCTTTGTGAAGAAGGTAATATTTTCCTAAGATTAGTGATTGATGGAAAAACAGGGCATCCCTTTCTTCTGCAGAAAAAACAAACCCAGCCACTCTCAATAAATACAGATATGCTAGTAAATATATCTCTTAATCGATGACTTTCACGTTATGAGAGCTAGTTCTGCTTTTTACTCTTAGGAGCTACAAGACTTTCAGTTAGAGATATTAGTCATTTACAGCTCACCTGGGTAAAGAGTTGTTTAGCGAGACTAGAGAAAAAAATAGGAAGGTCGGATTGTGATGAAGGGATTTACCAAGCCTTTTAGAAGTGGTACTTTATTGAGATTAATGGCTGAGATCAGAACAGAACCCAGTGAAAAAAATGAATTACATAGTGGATAAGAAGTGTCAGATAAAAAAGGAAGCCTAAATGTAAACCAACTAATAGTGAGAAGATTGAGTTTCTTTTCAATTATGTGATCAAAATGTCATGAGAATAGGAGTAAAGGCTTGGAGTATCCTGCAGTGATAAATTTCTGATAAGGTAAATATTTTGTACCTATAAATCCCATGTGGATAGCTTTAGATGGGCTGTATGTGTGTTTGGTACTGCTTCTGTCAATGTTTATATTGAGCCATACTCAGACCCTGTACGTTACTACTTGATTCTCAGTTCTACCGTAGCCATTTAGTTCTCAGTCCTGGAGACAAATAAAATTAGAACAAAGATGGGCAAACATTGACAATAGCAGCAAGTAATAACTGATAGTCAGCTTGCCAAAGGGGCTATAAGAAGTAAGATGCAGAGTTCAAAACGTATGTAATAATTCTAGGTTTTACATAATGGATATGAATATGTGAGCCTGATTTATCAAGATAAGTGGGACTGAGGTAAGATTTATTTAAAAATAGTGATATTGAAAATGTTAACTCATTTGGTGCAAGTGGTGTGCATCTGTAGTCACAAGTACTGAGGATGATGAGGCAGGAGTACAACTTGTTCCCAGAAATTTGGGCCAAGACTGAGCAACATAGCGAGCCCCATCTTAAAGAAAAAAATAATTAAAAAAAGATAACCACCAAATATGTGGCAAATTTTTGGGGGGGTCCACTTCCTTTTTCAACAGTGTTATGTTGTTGAGAAATAGCTGAAATGAGTCAGAACTACTTATGTTGTTTCCTTAATATGTAAGGTTTAAAATGTTTAACATCTTTGACACTCAATTTCAGTAACTGTAAAATGATACCTATATTATATATACACATATATCATTGATTTAATAGAATGACTAATAAAATACCCACTTATAACAAATATTCTCTATGTATGTAATGTATAATGCTGTCTCTTTATACACAGACACATGCATACTTAATGTGACATAGACATAGACTGATGTTCAATCAAGAGAAGCTAAAATTGCAGTTTTGATTCGTAGGTAAAGGAAAATAAAAAGTTACATTTTTAGATAGGTCTGATTTCAAATGCCAACTATTGACCCTTTTCACGTTTTCCATTACTAATTGGATGAAGACTCTTCACATTTGATTGCTGTACTGTGACCAACATTTAAAATGGAATTTTTGAAATATAATGAGAAAAAGAGCTCCTCATGTGTTTAAGCTTCGATAGCCACACATTTCATCACGCAGCAACTCAGAAGCTTATACAGTCAAATGCAGGTGGAATTATCAATGATACTGTTTCCTTTGTGCAAGAAGAAAACTGGTCTGACCAAAAAACAAAAACAGAAACAAAAAAACAAAAAAAAGAAAATGGAACAAAAAACACATTCAAATTCACCAATCAGAAAGCTGACATCATCTAAAGCAAATTAAATGCTTGTTTCTTGTAGCTTTCTTTAACCAATATCTCATTATTCTGATCTCAATTCCATTCCTTGAAGCCATGAGCCACTCTCTTGAGTTTCTTTTTTCTCAACAGGTGATGTAAGAATAACATGTGCAGAGATGTCTATCTGATGCCATTAATTTCATTTTAATAAAAAGTTTGTTTTCCCATTTTGATTTGATAGGTGTGATGATGTATTCCTGGAATTGAAATGAACCTTCTTTATATTTTCTTTTATTAATAAAGATATCTATTAAAACACAGACTAAAAGGTTTTTATAAAATGAAAGCAAAGTGTCAAACCTATTACTTAGGCAAACCACTAATTTTTATGCATATTAAAATTCAATACAGAATGCACATTTGTTCATATTACACTGTGCCCATGAGGGAGAAATCAGTCTCTACAATAAACAAAACTTTATGCCTTGTTGGAAAGCTCAAATCTCAAAAACCAAAGGCAACTTCACATTTTGTCATGCAGAACAAATACCGCAACCCCATTAGGTATCTTCGGTATTCTACCCTGTTGGACAAATTCTGAGACTCTTTCATAGATCCTAAGTCTATCACCATAATGTTTTTTTGTTTGTTTGTTTGTTTCAACTGCATGGTATCAATATCTCATTAAATAGCTATTGTTTCCTACTCTTGTCTGCAAGGTATACCTTTCTCTTTGTTAAGTATAGCATGGTCTCTCCTCTCTCAGTGTCCAAAAACTTCTCCTTCCTTGCTCACTAGGAGATAATTTCTTGGGAGTCTTAAGTTTCACTCATGTATAAATCATAAATTTGCTATATTAAGAAACACAGATATTGTAGTCACCCAGCTACTGGCTGGTATTCATTCATCTCCTTTTCCCTGAAATAAAGGACAAGGGCTTTTTAAACATTCTGAGTCTGTAGTCTTACTTTCCACAAGATAAAATGCATCCGAAATAATGCTTCCCAAATAATATTGCTAAATAATCCAACTAACGTAGTATGTGTAATACTGGCATTTTTTATTATACTTGAAGTTCTGAAATACATTTGTGGAACGTGCAGGTTTGTAACACAGGTATACGCATGCTATGGTAGTTTGCTACACCCATCAACCCATCATCTGCATTAGGTATTTCACCTAATACTACCACTCCCGTAGCCTCCCCACCCTTTGACAGGCCATGGTGTGTGATGTTCCCCTCCATGGGTCCACGTGTTCTCATTGTTCAGC
Organism: Piliocolobus tephrosceles; assembly: GCF_002776525.5. Taxonomy (NCBI): domain Eukaryota; kingdom Metazoa; phylum Chordata; class Mammalia; order Primates; family Cercopithecidae; genus Piliocolobus; species Piliocolobus tephrosceles. Next base: position 4,133 of record NW_022314693.1, read on the forward strand.
TCCCACTTATGAGTGAGAACATGTGGTGTTTGGTTTTCTGTTCCTGTGTTAGTTTGCTGAGAATGATCATTTCCAGCTTCATCCATGTCCCTGCAAAGGACATGAACTCATCCTTTTCTATGGTTGCATATTATTCCATGGTGTGTATGTGCCAAATTTTCTTTATTCAGTCAATCATTGATGGGCATTTGGGTTGGTTCCAGGTCTTTGCTATTCTGAACACTGCTGCAATAAACATACGTGTGCATATGTCTTTATAGCAGAATGATTTGTAATCCTTTGAGTATATACCCAGTAATGGGATTGCTGAATCTAATGGTATTTCTGGTTCTAGATCCTTGAGGAATCGCCACACTGTCTTCCACAATGGTTGAATTAATTTACACTCCCACCAACTGTGTAAAAGGGTTCCTATTTCTCCACATCCTCTCTGGCATCTGTTGTTTCCTCACTTTTTAATGATCACCATTCTAACTGGCATGAGGTGGTATCTCATTGTGGTTTTGCATTTCTCTAATGACAAGTGATGATCTTTTTTTCACATGTTTGTTGACTGCATAAATGTCTTATATTGAGAAGTGTCTGTTCATATTCTTCACCCACTTTTTGATGGGGTTGTTTTTTTCTTTTAAATTTGTTTAAATTCTTCGTAGAGTCTGGGTATTAGCTCTTTGTCAGATGGACAGATTTCAAAAAATTTCTCCCATTCTGTAGGTTGCCTGTTCACTCTGATGGCAGTTACTTTTGCTGTGCAGAAGGTCTTTAGTTTAATTAGATCCCATTTATCAATTTTGGCTTTTATTGCCATTGCTCTTGGTGTTTTAGTCATGAAGTCTTTGCCCATGCCTCTGTCTTGAATGGTATTGCCTAGGTTTTCTTCTATGGTTTTTATGGTTTTAGGTCTTAACGTTTAAGTCTTTAATCCATCTTGAGTAAATTTTTGTAGAAGGTATAAGGAAGGGGTCCAGATTCAGTTTTCTGCATATGGCTAAACTGTTTTAAAAACCAAGAAACTAATTTTGGAGAGGATAAATGATTTATCACACACTATACAAGTGATAAAACCAGAACTTAAGGAAGCCCTGATTCTCAGAACCCCTGTTGGAACGTCTTGTTTCTCCTTTGATTAAAATACCCATTATATAGTTGTAGTGCTCTCTTCCAAGAAAATGCAGTCTTCCAGGTAATTGGTCTGAAAGTTTCTTTGTAGAGCAAACGACTTTGTAGAGAAAATAGCTTTGAAAAGTCTGTTGAGGGGCAGAACTCAGAAAGCATGCTAAGGCAGAAAGAGAAAGACACCTAGCTCAATAAAGAAAAGAGGGAGGAAGCTAAAGAGCTTAGCAATGTCAGGGGGTAGGGTAAAGGGAGTGCGTGGTCCCTGGATGCTAGGAAGAATGAACAAAGACTTTAAGGAAAGTCTGTCTCCTGGAGTTGATGGTGGTATGAACACACTTTTTGTGCACAATGTATAGTAAATCTCAGATTGTGCTTTATTTTAAAGAGGTTTTTTTTTTTTTAAAGAATGTGGAAAAATGCCAAGTACTGGTGCAAGGATAGAGTACTACAGGTGATGCCCACTGGGCATCTGACTTTTGGTATCATACCCATCACAGAAATATGCTGAAAATAGGTGAAAAGAGAAAAGGCATAACTTCTGCTGTCAAGGAACTTAAAATGTAGTTGAAATATTGAATAAAACTTAGAATATGTATTTAATATTTTAACTGGCTAGATTGGTGTTATGTGAATAATGTAGATAGATCCATTAGGGCCCTTACAGGGATTTAAATACATTTTAATGATATGTAAATAATATTAATGCCAGTTTTTACCAAAAAAAGTATAAAAAGAGCAAAGATATAGATTTATAAAATATATAAAAATAGTTTCTCTTTTTTATGTTACTAGATAAATATGGATTCCACTTTGATTTGAGGCCACAAGATTCATTTTGCTAATATCACAAGTTAGGATTGCTACATGAGTCAAAAATACCTACAATTTAGCATATGAATAAGAAGTCTCAATTTGTGTCCAACTCTAGTTATTTTAATTAAATAGATTAATTCTGTTCTCAGAATCAATGTTAGCAATCGTGTGAACACAAGAAACAAATGAAGTAAATGCTAAAATCTCTTTCTTCTATATTTTGCCATGAAAGAAACCAGGCCAGTGAAAGTGCTTTCTGGAGCTATCTAGTTGCAGAGAATTTTCCAGCTGAGTCCCCTCTAATTGCATTCACAGAATAGGCATGATGTGTGACAGGCTTACCGCCTATCTCAATCTAAAGAATTCAGAGAAAAATAAAGCAGAAATCTAAAGAATAAAAACACAATGTAATTTTAACAGTGGGCTTACTTTTGTTTTTTCCCTAAAGTAATACACTCTAACATGTTCCACGGTAATAAGAACTATTTTTGTATTCTTGTGTGTTCTATTATATTCTGTCATGAGAACTATTTTTCAGAGAATTATATCTAAAAGTATTGTTATATTTTTCTTTATCATTCTAATGGCAGAGATTATACTTCCAAGAACAGAACATTTTTCAAGAAAAAAAAAAAGATAATCATTTCTTTTGAGAAGGTCTCTAATGAGGGCAGTGTGTGAAGAGGGAGAAAGTATACATTCATTTTTTTGACAACTATTTTAATGCACAGAATATTATGGACCATTAATCCATTTGTATGACAGGCTTAGGCTGACTACCACGGGACTTTGGAAAATATCATACTCTATATTGGTTTCTTTCTCCAAAAGGACAATTATTCATCTGGTGGAATATGGAAGAATACAAATTGAAAGTAGAAATTTACTCTGCCAAACTACATATAGAAGAATTTCTCCAAGCAATTTCTGTAAACACCCATCTTTAAGCACTGTATGATACAATTGCCATAATTAATTAGCTTTATGGGACGGTGCTCGAGAAGGAAATTAAAGTAACTGTTTCTGATAAATAATCATTATTATTGTAGCTAAAATTATAAACTATGCTGTTCTGATTATGTCAAGTTTTCCACAGTAAGTGGAATAAATATTTCGAGGAGTCATTAAGCTTTCCATAGGGTAAAAGAAAATTAAATGAAAGTTATAAATATTTTTCAGTCAGTGGACTAACCAAAGACCTAGAGTTACAATGCAGGTGAGTTCAGAACTCCCTCAAACGTTTTTATGTATTTTCTATCCTTGTCATCTGATTAAAATATTTTTTCTGAATAAGTTGATAAATAATATTGCCTACATAGGTAGATGAGGCTAGAAATCTGATCTTCCAATATTGCTGATTATCAGGCAATGTATCTAGAAGAGAAATCTAGACCAATGAAACCAGATTGTATCTCATTAATATTTTTTTCTGAAGAATATTAACCTATGAAATATTGATTATACATGTTTCTATATCAGCTAGTTTTGGAGGACACCAGCATAGTTTAGGACTGAGTTGAGCTAGAGACAGACTTGAACTTTTGCTGAAAAGAGCAGAAAATATTGTATACTGTCTTAGCCCAGGTAAAATAGACAGTAACTAGGCAACCAAAACTAAAAGAAGACAAAACAAAACTAGAAACTAACTTGGTAAAGCCCTTGTTACACTCTGTGGCACATACCCCATTTTGATCTTACCATATATGTAGTAAGTCGAAAGGTAGAACCTAGAAAGATATACCCAAATCCCCAACATCTGTGAAATGTTAACCTATTCGAGAAACGGGTTTTTGCAGATATAATAAGGTTCAAATCTTGAGATATGATCATCCTGGATTACCTGGGCAGGCCCTAAATCTAATGAGAAATGTTCTTCTAACAGAAAAAAAAAAAAAAAAAAAAGAAAGAAAGAAAAAGAAAACACAGATGTCACAGGAAGCAGCAAAGTAAAGACAAAAGGAGCCACAAGCCAAGGAATCCTAAGGATTACCAGCAGCCATCAAAAGAAAAGCTTGGACTGGATTGTCTCCAGAGCCTTGGGAGGGAGTGTAGCCCTGAGGACATCTTGATTTCAAACTCCTGGCTTTTAGGATTGTGAGCAAATATATTTATATTACTTTAAGCCACACAGTTTGTGGTAATTTGTTACAGCAGCTCCAGGAAACTAATGCACCATGTTATCTTCGAAGTGAAATGGTAAATAAAAATATACTGAATGGTATATTTAATGGCAAATTAAAATACACCAAGAGAGTCACTTATAGGGAAAAATAAAAGATAGATATTCCATTTAACTGCCTAAAACGACTGCAAAGACATAGGGATAAAACATGTTGACAACTTAGAAGGCTGGCTTTGGCAAGATGAAAAGAAGTTCCAGGTGAGAATAATCCATGTGGACATAAATCTTCTCTATATCTACTAAGCAAAACATCTAATGAGAAAGACAATCTCTGTTTTGGTTTATGAAATTTTTTCCATCCATGAAACCCCATAGGGTAAAAGGGCATGTCTAGTGAAAGCTGGACAGACTTGAGTGACAAAAGTGGTTTCCTGGCAGAAAATAGGTTGGATTTCTGGGAGAGACCAGAGAAAGGGAAAAACAAATTCTGGGTAATCTCTGGTTGTGGGCAACATGGATAAACCATTTACTATTGTCTCCCTGCAGTATAAACAACCTGTTGCTTCCCATTAAGATGGCATGGGACACAAAACACTTTGGGAGTGATTCTTGTGGAGCTGATGGACTATGTGGACTGCACCATTTTTTGTTTCTTAATACTGCCTGTTTCAGAACTCTTAATGAACTCTAGGGCTCTGTGTTTTTATTTTGTTTGCTTTGTTTTGTTTTGGGAAGGATGTAGAAGTCCGAGAGGCAGCACACTGTTTTCAATTTTCCTAGATAGTCGTGTATTTATTTCAACTGCTTGGATGACAGGGATAAGTGCTAAGACCCTATACTTTTAATTCTTTTCACCGTGTTCAGTATGATTCAACAGTTGACAGTCACTGTGATGTATCAGAAAGATTGTGCTGTGCAAAATATTCTTCCATTTGATATCAACAATTTCATTGTCATTGTATGGTGCAGGTGCCATGGGGAAGTCATGGTGATGTATTGGGATCATTTAGATCCTCCTAATGTAATTTTCTTTTTTTTTTTTTTTTTTTTTTTTGTTGTTGTTGTTGAGACGGAGTCTTGCTCTGTCGCCCAGGCTGGAGTGCAGTGGCCGGATCTCAGCTCACTGCAAGCTCCGCCTCCCGGGTTTACGCCATTCTCCTGCCTCAGCCTCCCAAGTAGCTGGGACTACAGGCGCCCGCCACCTCGCCCGGCTAGTTTTTTGTATTTTTAGTAGAGACGGGGTTTCACCGTGATAGCCAGGATGGTCTTGATCTCCTGACCTCGTGATCCACCCGTCTCGGCCTCCCAAAGTGCTGGGATTACAGGCTTGAGCCACTGCGCCCGGCCCTAATGTAATTTTCTAGAAATCCTGAAACCTCTGCCCTGATTCATAGAAGGTTTCAGGCACAGTCCTGACTGTCCCTCTGGCTACAGTTTTCTACCTGTAAGTTAAGAAGACAGCAGAAAGCATTAAAAGGGGAGGGAGCATTCAGTGATATGGAATGAATAAAATATTTTGGCACACTGACGGATTTATAGTCAGCTCTACTATTTACTTGCTGTGTGATATGGGAGACATTTCATATCTGCACAGAGATCAACTTCTTTGTCAGTTAGGAACTATAAAGTGCTGCCAGAAACAGAAACTGAACTTTGATGGCTGAACACAAATGGGTTTATTCTTGCTTCTAAAGTAAGCATGAGAAGACAGTCCAGGGTTGGTTTGAAAACTCCAAAAAGTCATGGAAAACTTGAGTCCTTATCTCTGCTTTCTTTAGTAGATGTCTTCTGTCCTTAAGGCTACCTCAGATTCATGGTGGCTCCCATGATCACATCCACACTCCAGGCATGGAGCTGAAAATGTGTGCATTGGCAGGGAAGAGGATAAGAAGGGGACAAATATTTGCATTCTTCAGGACATTTTCTAACAGAACTATCTGATACTATTTCGCTTACTTCTCATGTACCTTCCTAGTAGTCATAGAAATTAGAAAAGACCATCTTTTTCTGGACACATTGCATCCAAGTTAAAAAGAAGTCCTATTACAAGGAGTAAGTTTTTTTTTAAGTCATCCAAAACAATTGAGTAACTATCAATTCAAAAGTACTCTAGTATGACTGAAAGTTGCCAAATTCATTTTCATATGGACCTTTGAGTTTTGCCCGCTGCCATGGTACATCTGATACCATAAGCATTGCGTATGTTTCCTTTAGGTACTGGCTTTGATACAATGATCCATATCCTCTTGTCTCCTAACACCCTGCTATTCATCATTCATTCATTCATTCACTCATTCATTCATTCAGCATTTACTCTGATTCTACTATGTGTCAGGTTCCAAGCTGAATAAAATACAGTCTCTATTATACAAGGAGCTCGAAGTCTACTAGGGAAAACAGACAAACAGACATACCTAGAACACACACTTTTGCAAAGATAAACACATGAAAAAAAAGTTTATAATATGTTAAGAGTTGTGGAGCCACTAAGACAGGAGCGGTCAGGGAGGGGAGAATCCCAGAAATCCTCATGCCATCTTCCTGTTAAAGCCTCTTTCCCCCATCCCAGGATAACTTACCCTGAATTCTTAGAACCTGAATTGCTTCTTTTGAAACTTTGTAATGGTTGCCATCATACCATATGTGCTCATTTGTATCAGGCTGCTGTTAATCCACATGATATTTTCAAGATCTATCTATGTTGTTGCATGCAGCTGGAGCTTGCTTGTTGTTTTACAGTGTTCTTTTGTATGATAGTGTCACAATTAATTCAATCATTCCACTGTCAGTGGGAATTTTGGTAGATTCTGGTTTTGGAATGTTACGAATAACCTTGCAATAACACTTTTTTGTAAATATATGTGCTTATTCCTATTGGGTATGTATTATAAAATTACTAGGTTATATATCATGTGTGTATTTGTTTTTTTTTTAAAGATAATGCTCAACATTCCAAGTAGTAGTATAAATTCTATTTCCATGTAAAATACCATTTATAGAACTACGCCTCCATTGAGAGTTCTAGTTCGCCCACATCCTCATCAACACACAATGCTGAACTTAATCTCATCTTATCCTTTCTCCCCCAAATCTTTTTCTTCTACATCATAGTGACAGAGCTGCATTCCATATTTGTGTGTCTGCACTTATTTCTCTGTTTCAGTCCCTAAATTCAATAAAGCACAAAGCACAATTATTCTATTTCTAAATATGTTTCTAATGTATCACTTCTCCCTCCTCTGTTGTAACTTTCCTACTCTAAACAAACGCAATATCTCACTTGGTCGACTGCAGTCGCTTTTCAGCTGGTATTTCCTTTTTTTTTCTCCCTTCAATCCAGTCTTCATACAGAGATCAATGGGGCATTCTGAGATGTGATCAAAAGTAAATCATATTATTTGACATCTTGTTTAGAAACCCTTCATACAAATTGTACTACAATTCTAATGTTTTAAGGTTCATTCTTTTGTATGTATCGTAACATTATTCTTTTTACGGTTTAATAGCATTCCATTGTATAGATATGCCACATTTTTGTTTATCATTTCTTTTTTTTTGATACACATTTGTGTTATTCTCACCCTTTGGCTACCGTACATAGAGCTTCTATGAACATTAGTGTACGTTATGCTAAATGGAAGAAGCCAGACACAAAAAGCCACATATTATAGGATACCATTTATACAAAATATGCAGAGTAGACACATCTATAGCAAGAAAAAGCAGATTTGTGGTTTACAGGAGCATGGAAGAGGAATAATAAGAGTCACTACTTAATGAATATAAGAGTTCCATTCAGGGTAACAAAAGTTCAGAAATTAGATAATGCAGGTGGTTGAATAACACTGATTGTAGTTAATGCCAGAAAATCAAACACTTTAAATACTAGATGTTACGTATATTTAACTACAATAAAATTAGATAATACTGAGGGTTGCACAACTCTTTACTAAAATCATTGAGCTTTGCACTTTAAATGTGTGAATTTTATAATTCGTTATTTATGTGTCAATAAAGCATTTTCTTTAAAGCCCTTCCTACAATTCTCATTTACTTTTACAAAATACCAAACTTGTCATCTTGAATGATCTCACTCCTTTTGATCCATCATTCTCATTTGGAGCCGTTCTTCTCAGGTTAACGAACCTCAGACCCTTTTTAATCTCCTTTTAGTTTCTCTAACACATTGCATCTTCCTTACCTTGAGCCTTCTACGCTTGCCATTCTCTCTGCCTGGGACATTATTCATCTGGATTCTCCCACATGGCAGAATAATTCTTTCACTAACTTTCACTTTGAATCTCATCCCTGTGGATAGATCCCTCCGCACCCTGTACAAGTCACCCTCAGGTCGTGCCTTCTGCACTCACATCCATTCCGTTTGCTCTCCCAAGACTCCTACGTCATCATCTCATTACCAATTATCCATTTAACATCTATCTTTCGCCCACTAAGGTATAAGCTCCATGAGGGTGGAGACTATGACTACTTCATCTACTTTTAATAGTATCTGGCACATAGTGCTTAAGAAATATTTATCAGAAAGAAAATTATGAACGCACATCTCTCACTGGTCTACATTTGAAGGTGACACTTCAATAGATGCTCTGAATCAAGTCACTCCTGACATTTCTGTGAGGAATTCTGACTATGCCTGACCCATCTAGAACTCCAGCAAATGTTTTTCGGATAAACTTTGGAAATGTCATCTGAGTCTCACATTACTAAATGAAAAAGATTTCTTACATAAAATATGCCCTTCAATTTATTTTACTTAATGTTCAAAGATTTTATTATTTAACATCAATGCTATTATTAATATAAAGTCACTGTATTTCCATCTATTTCAAATACCACATAGCCATATTTCTGAATGTTCTAAGTTATAGCAACAAAGTACTTTTACTTTTGATGTTTTCACAATTAAATGACTCATAAAAGTGGTTAAATTGTAAGATAAATGGACTATAACCACCCTAAGCCACCTTCTCTGTACATGGCAAATATGTTAGACTTTCTGTAATAGTCTTCATCTATTAAATCCAGAGGTTAGGTTAAATGGATGTTACATCCTCTGAGTTCTCCTGGCCTCAGGACCTTTTCATACAGAAATCCTGTCTACAGATTGCTGAATAGTTGCCAATTTATTCAGTTCTTCCACTTTCAAAAGAGCAAACTTAAAAATGGGCCACCAGAGTACATTTTAATTTTAATGGGAGTTATACTTCTCTGTTTATATATTTTCTTATTACTGGCCTAGATTTTTTTAAGTCACATAACAAATCAGAATTATGTCTTAATATTTTAGCATTCTTTGACATTCCATTTTGCAAGGAGATACAATTCAAATTGAACTTGGGAATTTATACACATTGATAATTAGTTGACCCTTGTAAATTGCAGACTTTATTTCCCCATTCTGAGATTTCTGACATACTGTGTCAAGACATGAAACTCTAAGTCAAGATGTGGGGAAATATGTGCCAAAATGTTATGGCTTAGTTGAAAACACAGCTGCTGAAAAAAAAGGTAGGAAAATGGTAGGCTTTTTGTGTATCACAGCCAGCAGAGATTGCACCCTTTCTCCAAATAGCAACAGTATTTGTAAAAAGTATGTGAAGTCAAGTAGCATCTATTCTAACTATTTCATATTTGTGAAACACTTCTCTCATGTGGCTATAAGCTCCCTGTGGGCACAGCTGATCTCATAGTTCTTTTTCACTCTCATAGCACAGTGGCAGTTACCTACTGTGAAGATAAATGCTTACTGTTTAAAGTCAGAATGATTCAATCATAGTAATAGTTATTGGCTGCCTATTCTATGTCCCAACACACGCTGATACAGAAATTGCTTTCTATCCCAAGGGGGTACCCTCGATGCTTTTTTACGTAGGGAATATTTTTCAAATATTGTCATACAAAGCTGAAGCACTGGGGTTTGAAGGTATGTAAAGTAGTCCTGAAATTCATCTGTGGATGTACGTTGGCCCTGACACATCTTCCTGGAAAGGAGGTGGAATTAATTAACTGCCTTATTCCCAGGGATAGGAGAGTTGAGGTTTTGGGGTAACAAAAAGTAAACCTGTCTCTGAATATTAGGAAACTGGAATAATCAGTGGAATGCTTTAGTATCTTCATTAATAAAGGCACAGATTTTATTACAATGCTTTTATGTCCTAGCAACACCAAAATTTGTCCTAATCTATTGATAAACACTAAACCGAGAGATCTTCATTCTATGTGGAAAGTAAAAATATTGATTCCTATTATATTCTGGGTTCTGTGTGAAACACATCACATAAAGATGGGCATTTTGCTCTGGAAATAAATTTAGAGGTAGGTTCTTTCCACCCATTTCACGTAAGATAAAACTTAGACTTAAAAAAATAAATATCTTTTGCAATTTCACAGAACTAAAAACAAGATGAGCCCTACAAAAAGATGTACTATGGGATGGACTTTTCCACTTCTCCTTTCTATTGTATATAAGCGCATGAAACAGGGTGGTATGCCTTAATATTGTTACAACTAATTCGTAAAAGTACTAGAATTAGAAAAATAAATATTAAAGTAGAACAATTTCACATTTTCAGCTATTGTGTTTATTGAAAATTTAACAGTAGCTGCATAAAAGTAGTTGATGTTATCTTTTCTTCCAACAGAAAAACAATAAAACCTATATAATTTAATTTTCCATTTGAAGTAAATGCTAATCACAATAACCTATAAAGTTATTCTCTGGAAAGTTTTTCTGTAAAACAAATGTAACTGCTTTTAATTAGACTACATTGTATGCGCAATTTCACATTTGATGCTGAAATGGGAAATTAAAGGATTCAATCTCATTGGCCTTAAGTTAATTCAAAATAAAAAATAACATCTCACTTTGGGGTTTAAGCAATAAATACAGCTTTAAAACTTGTTTTTGAAGTTTCAGTTGGTCTTTTTTTTTTTTTATCATTTGGAAGTTTCAATTTTTAGCACAAGCTACCTCCTATATATACACTACTGCTTCTCCTGCCCAGAAAATAATGTCATTATAAAAGCAGTTTTGAGAGAGTAAAACACAAAGCAATAGAGAAAAGAAAAAAAAAAAAAAACTCTTCAGGTATTTTCTTTGTAAAGATGTTTGGAGTAATTTCAATAGCTCTATCTCATTTGTATTGCATAGTGCATTTACTATAATTACTTTTGTCTCAGATAGCCACTGCCAAAATCACTCCTGCTTAGCTTCCATCAGCAATGGATTGGGTTACCTAGGAGACCTGCTTATATTCAAATAATCTAAAATAGAATAAAAATATTATTAAAATTGTGCTAAATATTCCAATGGTCAGATATTTTATATTTGATATAGGTTGGATGATATTTTCCATTAAGAAATACAAGGAAGACATAGGACCTCATTGAGTAGAAGCATTTTTTTATTCTACGTTGCCTGTAGGAAAAATTGTACACTTCCTCTAAACTGCTATAAAGGTTTCTCTATTACTCAAATCTAACTTGCTTCTCATGGGGTTTGCATCCTCCTAGGTGAAAGGCTGGGACTAGATACTGGACAAGAGGAAGTTAGAAGTGTTAAGAGTGAAACACAGCTTCAGGAAGTTTTTTTTTTTTTTTTTTTTTCTCTGGAGCAGAGGCTAAGCATAGGACAGAGGTCTTAGAGCAATCTTCAGGAGCGTGTGGTATAGACATCCCCAGAGTGTATGGATAAAGAAATCAAGGTATCCATAAGCTTGGAAACAAAACTGAGGTTGAAAGCCATTTATTAAGCAATCATTTGGTGTTTTAAAATGAAGGATCTAGAACAGAAATTAAAGTGTCACATTCCGTAAGTCTTTGTCTTGCCTTGTCTTATTCATAGAAGGCATTATTAATTGATCATTTAACCATCACTGAGATCAAATGCTGTAACGCACTCCTCTGCTGTGATCACCTACTGTAGACTTGGCAGGAAAGTTAAAACTGAGCTAGTAGAGCCAGAAAGTGTGAGGTAGATAATTAAATCATTATAGTTAAATTCCCTTCCTGACAATTTGAAAACTTGTATGTGAGTTTAATTCTCGTGAGGAATTTATCTCTTCATACCATCATTTAGTTTTGCTTTTAATTTTTTTCCCCCAGCGTTTAACAGGCTATGTAATTTTTTGTTGCTGCAAGTCAAACATAATGTACATGGTAATAAGAACTGAGGTAAGTAAACATTTTGTATGATTATTTATGGTAATCTGGCTAGGAGTTGGGCTATGTTTAATATTTTATGTAGCTCTAGTTGCCAGAGCCTCAAACTCTTCTGATTTTTTTTTATTATTATTTTAATCTTGGCCACTCACTTTGGCCTCCCTAAGAACTTCACCTTTGTGGAGGCTGAAGCAACTTCCTCTTGGACGCACATCCATCATGCTGACTTCTGATTAACACCAGTTCTGGGAATGCATCTAAGATTTCTACTTTCACATACCCGTAAATTCTGCCCTTAGGTCAAAACAACTTTGATGTTATTGTAAACATTTACTTACCATAAATCCTGCCCTTAGGCAGTTTCCATATGGTATATAAACCCTATGTCTGCGGACAGGGATTCACCGTCTTGTCCCTTGGCTGCTCAAGACATGGCTTCTGTTTGTAAGTCCCTACAATTAACGAATGTTTCTTTCTGTGAAACTGGATTTGTCAGCCTCTTTATTCTTCCCCTTAGCGTCCTAGGCCTTTGCGGGTAGGTTTGCATAGACCTGCTCACTGCAGAAAAATTTCCGAGTCTATGTCTTGCAGCACATTTAACTGTAATTCGCTATTTTTACACTAGACCCCTAATGATGTGAAGGTAATATGTGTATGGGTGAGGGGGTGAAGCATTCTATAAGCTCATTATTAAATCTCAGTCTTTCTGTGGGCCTGTATTTTAGGAATGCAATCTTCACCAGTGGGATAGTCCTCCTTCACATCCTCTGCAAAAAAAAAACATGCAAAAAAAAAAATTGCCCTCCTTTCCCCCTTTCCCACATTGATGAGATAGAAAAGCAGTAGGAGGCTGGCATGGGAAGAAATGCCTTTCCCTATTTGGGAAAATCTCTAATAAAGCCTTTTTCTCAGAAGGTGTTTGTTATGGAAAATGCTCTAGGCATTAAACAATAAAATAAAATTGCTCTTCCCTTTCCCCTGCCAGAGGCAAGAGGGTAGGTTTCTCAGATCCTCACCAGGAGAACTCAGTGGGGCTCATAGTGGGGCTCAAAAAAGTGTGAAGAGCAGTAAGACTGCAGCTCCTATAGTTTCTCATTAGTCCACGCTCAGCCTCCAACAATTGATCAACATGACCATGTAAGTTGTCCCACCAGTTTTTTACTCCATTGACTCCCGTTTCAGGTAAGCAGGTGTCGGCAATGACTCTGGATTCACCTGTCTCCACATTTTGAGTTGCTCTAAAACCTCAGTTCCCTTGTCCAAGAAAAGTCACACATTTTCAATTCTTTGAACGCCGTTTTCTTCTTGGAAAAATAAGAGTAAAAACTCCTAACCTCTGTACATGTGAAAACTGAAACTGAGTCGTTTAATTTTCTTTAACATAAGTAATTAAATGGTAGCATAAGGAAAAATACAAAAACTTTACCAGTAATAAGAACGGAGCTATTACCACCCATCTACTTAAAGGGATGAAAGGAAGCAAAGATTCCAAGAAGAGAAAATTTTATAGTGAATTTGCTCTTGACAAGAGCTGTTTTTTTTTTTTCCCCCTAGGGGAGCAAAGTTTAAGAGATACCATACAGTAAGGGAGTCAAGTAGATAAAAACTCCAGTACGGGGTGTGGTGGCTCACATCTTTAATCCCAGCACACTGGGAGGCCAAGGTGGGCAGGTAAGTTGAAGTCAGAAGTTCAAGACCAGCCCGGCCAACAAAGTGAAACCACGTCTTTACTAAAAATACAAAAATTAGCTGGGCATTGGGGCGGGTGCCTGTAATGCCAGCTACTCAGGAGGCTGAGGTTGTCGAGATCACACCACTGAACACTAGGCTGGGCTACAGAGCAAGAGTCCATCTTGGGGGAAAAATATCCTTCAATATCAATCATTTATTCTGACTAAACTACTATGATTCCTCCTTGACCATCTTATTGGCAGACTGGAGAAGGGCAAAGGTTGAATCTGGTAAATAAAATGTTTCCAGCAGCTGCAGTTGTTGCTACCAACACTCATTGGTAATAACAGCAACAATCAGCCAGGGTCATAGGATAAGGAGAATGATATCAGGGAGGAGAAACTTGGCTACCATGGGAAAATTCCCAGAACAGACGAATTCCTGTGAGCTGAAGACTACCTCATTTATGTCTAGCAAATGTTCATAGTTGGGAATTGAATAGATTATAAGCTAGATTAGAAAAGGCATAGTTAGCAAGAAAAAATTCAATAAAGTCTTGAAAGCAGGCATATGCCTGAGTTATTCCACACGTAGGGTATTCCTCTAGTTTTAAAGCCCTCATATATAGTCTCTGCTGCTGTAGCTTTTACCCATCTCTGCGGTTTAGTTCAGGTATCATTTTTTAAAACTCATTTCTCATAGAAACTAATCTTCACATTTTCTGAATTCCTATAGCAGATTTTGATTCCCTCACACTTCTAGTACATTCCATCACTCATTATCAGATTTTATATAGATATTCTTCACTCACTAATATATTTAAAATCACTTATTAAAGTCAAAGCATGGAAAAGTGAAACTACGTAACATTGTAATTTAAATTAGGAATAATCTGGTACAGTTTGTGGTAGAAGTCAGAATTGTGAAAATAAG
>NW_022314694.1:0-14238 GCF_002776525.5 Piliocolobus tephrosceles
GCTGCCTAATTATCATTTTTAGAGAGGCAAAGTGATCATTAACAGGCCATCACCTGACATTTCTAGTGGGTAGGGAAAGAGCCCTCTCCTGCCCTGCTCCTGCTCTTCTACCTGTAACTAGACAAGCCTTGAATATCATTAGACATGTGTCCCATCAAGGCAGCATCTCATTATTAAATTTTACTGTGTGAATTGTGACTTCACATTCTCATATTCTGTGTTCACTATTTGTGTGCCTTTTCCATTTTTGTTTTCACCATATCTCATTATTTTAACTGCCTTCTCCAAGATTCTAGATCTGCATTGACCAATAGAGTAACTACTAGTCACATGGGGCTATAAACTGTAAATTAATGATAATTAAATAACAAATGGCATATCCTTAGGAGTACTAGCCAAATTCGTGGCCAAACTAGAAATTCTGTAACTACATATGTGTGGTAGTTACTGCATTGGACAATGTAGATATAGAGCATTTCTTTCATCACAGAAAATCATGTTGGGCACGTTGGCTGCCACTTATTTTTATTTTATTTTTATTTTTTATTTCTTTGAGACAGTGTTTTGTTCTTGTTGCCCAGGCTGGAGTGCAATGGCGTGATCTCAGCTCCCCGCAACCTCTGCCTCCCAGGTTCAAGCGATTCTCCTGCCTAAGCCTCCCTAGTAGCTGGGATTACAGGCATGTGCCACCACGCCCGGCTATTTTCTTTTTTTCTATTTTTAGTAGAGACGGGGTTTCTCCATGTTGGTCAGGCTGGTCTCAAACTCCTGACCTCAGGTGATCCGCCTGCCTCCGCCGCCCAAAGTGCTGGGATTACAGGCATGAGACACTGCTCCCAGCCTTATTTTTAACTTCTATTTGTCTGGTTTATAGTTAAATTATATTCTGCTTCTCTACATTCATTTCCTTTCACAGATTTTCTCAGGCAATTTTTAAATTTCATTCATTTACCTTCTTAAGGAAAGTACTTCGGTCATTTTTTAAAAATAATGTACAGCAAATAATTTTTCCAGGGATATTATTTTAGCTTTATTGTGTTGGTACTTTTACATACTATATTCAGGTATTACTATTTTTCATAATTCACTTTAAAAATTGTGCCAAGTTTATTTAAAAGAGATTTTTCCCTTGATTTTCAGATGTCAGATTGTGTCTTCCATTGCTGTTATTTTAGTTTAATTTCATTTTATTATATATAAATATGTTGCATATTCCTTTTTTAAAAACGTGAGATTTTTTCTCTCTCGTTACACAAACTTTGTATGCAGTGTTCATTATGCACTTTAAAAACAAATATTTTGTGTCAGGGCATGGTGCTTTCACATATGCAACCTTTGAATAATTTTAAATTCCATTCCACTTTCACCATTCCTGAACTGCTTTGAATATATTGGATGTTGGAAGCCATGAGAGGTTTTGACTTGCAATCCAGTCAAGATAATAGGATTTTCCATTTATAGTGTAATCTGATATATATTCGTTTTGGTTTCATACTTTTGAAAAATCTATTCTCTTTTACTCTGTGGTGCTCTTTGCTTGTCTATTTGTGCATTGCTAGAATGTCAGCTGCTGTTTTCCTAGCACCTGAGATGTTACTCAACACTCTATAGTGCTGGTATTGAGAACTGAGAGAATCTACTAAATAACAGCTCTTTTCGAGACTGCAGCTCTGAATTAAAAGAAAGGGAAAGAACACGCAAAAGAATATGCATATCCGCTAGTTTTACTGAAGATCTGTTGGAGAACATGGTTTTGGTGTCCAGGAACTTGAGAACTAATAATGCATTCCTAATACTTCACTAAGGTGTGCCTAAACAGCCCTGAAAGTGCTAGGAAGTCACAAGTCAGCCTCTTAATTGTTATGGATGTCCTTCAAATATTAAGGTAATATTGAGGATGCAGAATGGCTCCTTCCTCATGATGTTTTAAGAGATCTGGGCCGGGCACTGTGGCTCACGCCTGTAATCCCAGCACTTTGAGAGGCTGAGGCGGGTGGGTCACCTGAGGTCAGGAGTTCCAGACCAGCCTGACGAAAATGGAGAAACCCCGTCTCGACTGAAAATACAAAATTAGCCATGTGGTGGCGCATGCCTGTCATCCCAGCTACTTGGAAGGCTGAGGCAGGAGAATAGCTTGAACCTGGGAGGTGGAGGTTGCAGTGAGCTGAGATTTCCCCATTGCACTCCAGCCGGGACAACAAGAGTGAAACTCTGTCAAAAAACAAAAAAAAGACAGACAGAGAGAGACAGATCTGGAGGGAGATACTAAGCCGCGCAGGCTCTCATCTTGAAGTCACCAAATACGTAAGTTGTTATTTCTGCTCTCCTGAGAAGTTTGTGAATACATTTTTTCCATGAATTATTGAAAATTTTAGACCCATAACATAAGTTTTCAAAAATTTATCCTAAAGATTGCTTGTGTATGTATGTGTTTTGAAATATATTTAATCTCTGTATCTTGAAACAGTTTTTATAGATTCCACACAAGAGTCCTTAATGAAATAAGTGTGCTTTAATTTTCTTATAAGATGTGTCCTTTTTTGTCCCTGGCACAGTCTGTATATGACCATTTAAATTACTTTTAGTTCATGTTTGGGTTATAATCAGACACAAATATTCCCTAAAGTCCAAATCTTATTTTGATATACGAGGAAGAGTTTACATGGTAATAATATTAAGGGTTACAGCTGGTTTCACTGAAGCTTTGTAGATATTCTCTAATACCTTATCTTTTTGAAGGAATATCTGTTCTGCTTGAATGATAGACTACATAATACATGTACTGTCAGGTACATTCATGGAAGGGACAGGCAGATGGAGTCATATGTTACTGGAGTCTTGATGAACAGATGAAGGAAATATTCCAAGGAATAAGAAAAAAGTTGATTTTGAAAAGTGCTTGTTGAAGTCTGTAAATGTACATTGAATTATGGCAGTAAAAAAAGACACAGTGAAGTTTGGGAACTGGGGTCTAAATCCTGGAGTCCCCAGAATCATAGAGAACCTTGGTTAGGGGAGTAAATTTGTAAAAAAGCGAGAAGAGGCAGTGACAAGGCAGAATATAATTAAAAGTATTGCTGTGTCATTTTCTAGTTTTGTAATTTTGTCATATTTTTCAAACTGTGTTGATCATTTATTAAACTGATAAATAAACTATAATCAGCAGGGTTAATATAAGGGTTAAATAAGGAAATTTATGTATATCTGTAAGCACAATGTCACAATTAATACAAAGTTACCCTTTTTATTTTTCCTGGACTTCATGTACAAATGGGTCAGTTAATTTTTTGTTTATGACACATAATTATCATTTGTACATAAAATATATTTAATTATTTTTATATTTTTAGCAGGGAAATAATACATGCATGTTTTCCTCCTGTTTCAAACACATGCATTCATATAAACATATGCATCTATATACCTACATATCTATGTATGAATATACACATGGATATCGGTATTTCTCAGCAAACATGTATCATGATAATCAGAGATATTGCAACCAACAAAGACTAATATAAACCATGATTGCAAGAATTTTAGATACCACCTTAGTAAAATATCAGATTGAGCTGCTAAATTTCTTTCAGCCCTAAGTCATTGTGCATTTTCTGAGCATCCTAGAGGACCGTGACTCTATTATCAGGACAGAAACACCGTGACCGAGGGTACTCCTGCGAATTTCTGATGCAGGGGATTTTAAGGGCTAGATCAGCAGAATGGGAGTGTTGACGCTTCAAGTGAAATAAATTCCTGAATTGATTATCCCCATCCTAAAACAGATTTTTTTTTTTTTTTTTTTGATACAGAATCTTGCTCTGTCGCCCTGGCTGGAGTGCAGTGTTAGGATCTCGGCTCACTGTAATTGCCTCCTGGGTTCAAGCGATTCTCCTGCTTCAGCCTCCTGAGTAGCTGGGATTACAGGCAAGCACCACCATGCCCAGCTAATTTGTGTATTTTTAGTAGAAATGGGGTTTCACCATTTTGGCCAGGCTGCTCTCGAACTCCTGACCTCAGGTGATCCACCTGCCTTGGCCTCCCAAAGTGATGGAATTACAGGTGAGAGCAACCGCGCCTGACCCTAAAACAGATTCTTACTTGATTGATTTCTGAGTTCCAAGGGGAAATACAAAAGTCGAACTTGAGAGAAAGTAAAAGTGGAGTAAGGCTTCAGAAGGCTGTGATTGGTGTTGGAGAAACATTGCCAGGACATAAAGCTGGGATAATAAAATCTGAGAAATCCCACCGTGTTTATCTACAGGTGGAAATCATATTCCACATATGGGCGGAGTAAGGGATCCCTGTGTTGTAAAATCAGGGAGGGAATTGAATATCTGGACTTGTGTCAATTAACATACAAAACTCAGTGCTTTTCATGTTCTCATTCACAAGCTATCTGTGTTCCTTCTTTGTCAGCAACCGTAGTCATAGGCTTCCTAATTTTGACCATGGGAAAAGAGGAGAGGCCTCTGCGTGTTTGTGTCTGTTGGTTAGGCTGTGGTGCAGGTGGTGTCACACTTCAGTGAAGGTCTGGCTTTTCATCACAGGTTGATCTGAAAATTGTGTGCAAGGCCGGTGTCTCAAGTGTTCTTTCTCCAACCTCAGCTTTTCTTAGTGCCTGAAGTGTCTGCAAGTGGAAATCCAGAAGAAGACAGAGAGAAACTGAGTTCTTGACAATGCATTCACTAGTGAGTAGGGGATGCCTCTTTCTACTGAAATTACACCCATATTGCTGGCAAATGGGCAGTTTTCTCCAGTTTGCATGGGTGTTTCATTTTTATTCTTTTTTGTTTGTTTGTTTTTATGATGCAAAACCCACCCAGCCTGGTTGTTCCAAATGCAATCAGGAGACTTTCATGTATCCGGCCTCCAATTAAGTTTTCTGAGGACTCTAGGTTGCGTATCATGTGTCAAAGATTCCTAAATTTTCAATATAATTTCCAATATTACACTACCTTATTCCAGCCCCTATTCAGGCTATTTACAGAAAAAGACATGAGAGGTCTCATTTATGTATTTCTTTTTCTTCTATCCATCCTTTAACCTCATAGGGAAATAATTGAGCCATTAACTGTACTGTTGGCTGAAATAGACTTAGGATTGTGATGAATGCAGGCAATAGAGATGCGTGAAAAGCAGAAGATCACAGCCCAATAATAAGGCTGATGTTCTAGCAGCTGAGTTCAATAAATCCCGTGTGATAGGCCTTGGGCAAGAGCTGCACAGTGTGGAGGCAAAAGGAGAGTTTGATAAAATATATTTGTGCTTTTAAAAACTTAGCAAAAGGACAACTAAAGAAGTCATTATTATTCTTATCCTCATTCGTTTTTCCTTTTGATAATTAACCTTTCGGCCTTCCGGTAACTGAAAGTAACATATAAGAAATACAATTACTTAATTATGGTTGCACACTCAGGAGAAGGAATATAGTAGATCGAGTACAATTTAGGGTTCTGTGGAAATGTTTTATAAGGGCTGGTTAGAAAAAAACAAAACAGTAAAGAGGCCTTTTTATCCTTGAACAAGCAAAGTGACAAGGTAAAGTTAAAAGAGAGGCAGTGATAACTGATGTTTGGATTGCCCAGAGAAAGTTGAGAGCAGGAGGCTTCATATCACAGGAATCATCTAACTAAGACTTCCTCAGTATAGCAGCCTCAGCGGTCTTGTCTTGTGCTGATGGACTGTCTTTAAGCCTTGTCCTGAACACCTGAATTACATAACATTAGAGTGACTCTATGTATGAATTGAATCCTATATTCTGCATAAAACTTGTTCAGTTCTGAAGAATGCTGGAGTCTGGTTCATTACTTTCTAACTTTTTCATGAATAAGGGACCAATGACCTGTATTTAATAAACATTTTCTAGATAGGAAACATGTTTTCTATTACTTCTTTAGATTATTCTAAGCACATAATAGGTCTTTCAACCATTTGATTGGTGAGAAACCCGTGGTTCCTCTAGAGAAATAATTTATTTAATCACGGTCATGTTTAAAAAGTAGTAAATCATGGTTATTTGCCTTGTGACAAATCTGTAATTTACTTGAAATTCATGGTAAGTTTGTTTTATTTCTGAAGGTTCAAGTGAAAATTTTATAATCAGTTATGTACAGGTGATTAACGCATTACTGAAAAATATCTGGGCTATATTATGCCACACCTCATGCGATATTTCTTTATAGTCAAGTTTAATGGATTAAGAGTGGGTATGTCTCTGTGAGTGAATCTGAAAGGCAGATACCAGCTTAGTATTGAGAATGAACTGGCTGGAATCTAAAACACTGAGTGTTCTGCATACGCAGGTCCTACCTCTGTCATCTCAGCCTTCCTCCTCTGGACATTAAAAGGGATTCTCTGTCTAAACTAAAATGTCTGTGATGTTTTAGAAGAAAGTGACTTTTGAAGATGTAGCTATTGACTTCACCCAGGAAGAGTGGGCCATGATGGACACATCCAAGAGAAAGCTGTACAGAGATGTAATGCTGGAAAATGTCAGTCACCTGGTGTCCCTCGGTGAGTCCCTCAACATGCACATACGTATGTAGACACACATTGACTCATTCATTCAATAAGTGTTGGAACAGCTTCCCCATATCTCACTCTAATCTCTTCTCTGATTCTCTCACAGATCTTATCTGAAAAAAGTTTGAGATCTCTAAATCTGTCTGAAAGAAATATCTTTATTTTATTTTATTTAGTTTGTCACTCAATTAGAATGTAATCTTGACAAGGATTTCATGTTTTCCTTGGTAGTCAGTCTGTAGTACTCAGAACAGACCTGGGAACTTAATGCATATTTTCAATGTATTAAATTAAATATTTTCTAAATAACTCTTCTGCTTAGTGGCTCTGCTTAGGCTGAGACCAATTAGTGAAAACAATAGCAATATATTTTCTGTATAGAACACCAATTATTTTTGTAAATCAAATTTTTTTTTGTTCTGCCTGAGAATAATAATAAACATACTGTGCAGAGATTTAATTAATCTCTTTCTGAAAAGACTGTGTATTATGCATTGTGTCTTGGAACTTAGGCATGGACTCAGCATTCATAGGTCCTGACTGTTTTGAATTTCCTTTTCCTGATGGACCTTTCGTTTGGATTTATTTTCTAGTCTCACGTCGGGTGGGAAAAACCCTGGGGAGTTTTCTGTGTTCTAGGTCTTGTGGCCTGAGCTGACCTTCGCTGTTTTTATTCTTCCTTGATAGCCTGCCTTACAGTTGGTGATAATGCACATTTATTGACAGTGAACTCAAAACACAAGTACTGTTTCCACTAACAGGGTACCAGACAAGCAAATCCTATATAATTTTGCAGCGGAGCAAGGAACAGAGCTCTGGCGGAAAGGAAGAGAATTTCTCCAAGGCCAGAATCGCGGTAAGCAACAGGGTCCTGTGCTCTAATAGGAGGAGGTGCTTTGTCAATGAAAAATGTCAGTCAAATATTAATTAGCGGTTTTATTAAATGAGTGGTAATTTCTAAAATGTAGGTCAAGCTACTGGAGCAGAATTCCTTAGATGTTATTATCATTTTGTTCATATGTCAGATACTACTCTTGTGTCCTCTTGCCTTTTCTTTTACTTTCAGGAAAAGGATAATTCATGTACTTGTTGGGGTTAAACTGTCACCTGCTGACTCTTCCCGATACCCCTGTGAAGACTATCCCTCTAATTATCTGCCTGATATCTCATCTCCATTTTAACTCCTTTCACATTTTAATTTTAAAACTCTTTTCTAATTGCTGATGCTGTACAATCGGTTTCATCTATTGAAGTATTTTCTTCATTTGACACATTTGCCACATCTAAGTGTCAATTTTTGAAAAAAAGTAAATGGGCCTTGGGGTTTTTCAAACAATTTTATCACCATAATACCAAGGTAACAATTTCTTTTTCAATTATTTCAGACAAGGAAAGTGCCCTTAAGAAAAAACACACGATATCCATGCATCCTATCAGAAAAGACGCATCCACCGGTATGACAATGGTAGTTTTATAGCTGTGTACACCAATCATCGAAGTTAAAGACCTGGTAGTGGGTTAAGTTAGTAATGACACACAATCACCTGAGTGTAATTAGGCTGGCATTACATGCTTTCAAAGCAAAAAAAAATTTTGATACTTCGAATTCAGTGAATAAAGTGACTTGTGTTTTAAACCATAACATGAGATCTTTAAAATAGAACAAGTGCATAGACATTGCTCATGCTCAGACTTTGAAAGATATTGATATCATCACAATTAATGGAATAACTCTGCAGTAGGGATCTTACAAAAGGGAAAAATCTGTGTCTGCAGGAGATAATGTGTATGCAAGTGTCAATCGAGAAAAATGACGAGACAAGTCTCAATCATTTTAGGAGATTTATTTGCCAGAGTTAAGGACATGCACCTGGGGGAAAGGTGTATATCTTTCTCCAATGATTTTTTCTAAATTTAAAGGGGGAAAGGGTGGGATATTGAGAAGTACACAATTTTCATGTAAAAGGTGGGTAGAAAAAAATAGTCATTCATGCATTTTTCTGGCTGAGTGAATCTGGATTTTGTTTACATGAGATGACATAAACAAATGAGGTAGAGGAATAATGCAGGAAAGCTGCATTTTATATAAGACAACATAGGCAAAATGGGGCAGGGAAACAAGCGGATATGCATTTGTGTCTGGTGAACTGGGGATGACTGCACCTGCAAAGACAAGCTATCAGTTTGCATTGCCATGGTGTCATTTTAACAGCTCATGAGGAATTTCCTTGTGGGCAAAATATGGGGGAGGCATGTAGCTTTTCCTCTTGTAGCCATATTATTTAGGAACCAGAAGGGGAGGCAGGTTTGTGTGACCCTGTTCCCAGCTTGATTTCTCCCTTTGGTTAAATGAGTTTGAATTGCCAAAATTTAATTTCCTTTCACACAAGTAACATTGGAAAGATTTCAACTGGGCTCTACCACTGAATGGTTGGTCTAGGATTCAAAGGTGGTGAAATGAATGTATAGATGTATGTTGGTAAATCATTAAGAGCTTTTAATCTTAGTCTCTAAAGTAGAACTCTCTCATTCTGGAGGATCCCTTTGAATGTAATGATTTGGGAGAAGATTGCACTCACAGTTCCACAATGACTCAGTGTTTGTTAACTCAGAGTGGAAAGAAACCCTACGTCAGCAAACAGTGTGGAAAATCCCTTAGTAATCAGTTGTCCCCTAAACCACATAGACAAATTCATACTAAAGGTAAATTGTATCAATGTAACATATGTGAAAAGGCCTATACTAATTGCTTTCACCTTAGACGGCACAAGATGACTCACACTGGAGAGAGGCCACCTGCATGTCATCTATGTGGAAAATCCTTTACTCAGTGTTCTTACCTTAGAAGACATGAGAAAACTCACATGGGAGAGAGACCATATAAGTGTCATCAGTGTGGGAAAGGCTTTATTCAATCCTTTAACCCTCAAAGACATGAGAGAACTCACCTTGGATAAAAGCGTTATGAATGTGATAAAAGTGGGAAAGTCTTTAGTCAAAGCTCTGGCTTTAGAGGACACAAAAGCATTCAGACTGAAGAGAAACCACATGCTTGTCTTCTATGTGGGAAAGCCTTCAGTCTATCTTTTGACCTTAGATGATATGAGAGAACATGCACTGGAGAAAAGCCATATGAATGCCATTTACGTGGGAAAGCCTCCAGTCCATGTACTAATCTTAAATAACATCAGAAAATTCACCCTGGAGAGAAAATCATAAATGTCTTCAGAACGTATTCTGACTTTAGATGACATGGTGTTAGGAATGACGAATGTAAGGAATATGGAAGAGACTTCAGCTGTAGTTATAACATCTAAACATGCCAAAGGACTCACATTTTGAAGAATTACTGTAATCAACATGGACGTTACTTCAGTTACCTTTATTCTTCAGTCCACATCAATAAATTCATATGGAAGAGAAATTATATGACATGTGTGTACCAAAGACTTGTGAGTGATCTGATCATAAATGACATGAGAGAGCTGAAACTGTCAACATAATAAACTAAAAGTCTTTAGCAACAGTTTTAATAACTTAAAATGTGTGGGACTTTCAGGTAGAGAATCTCTAGCTCTGCGTTCAGTGTGAAAATGTTTTTATGTGCCATTTGTTGCCAAATAACGTAAGAAAACTTTACTTGGATGAACCCTTTAATTGTATTTTCTGTGAATAAACATTCAGCCAAGCGCTAGGCTTGATGTTCACAAGAAAGCACAGTGATAAAATGCTGCTAACATGGAAAATAAGAGAGGAAATCCTTTATAAGCTAAATAAGAAGGGAAAGTCTTTCCAAGGGCAATGAATTCTCTTGGAATACCAAACACTTCTTACTGGAGAAGTTATGCCTTGAAAAATCATGAGAAATCCTTTCTTCACAGAGTAACACTTGTGGCACATGTGAGATTTCACACTGAACAAAACACGGTTAGCATCTTGAAAGGAGAAGATTCTTTAGTGGTAATTCATTTCTTAGTTGACACTAAGTTTCTCACATTGAGGAGCTATCAAACTTGAAAATCTGTGGAGAAACCTGATAGATTTCTCATCAGAAAAGTGAGTCAAGAAGGGCGACCTCTAGAAAAAACTCTTAACACTTAGTTTAGCAAAATAATTCAGAAATTTGAGAAAATGTCTATTCATAAAAATGCAGCACATGAATGTATAATAGCAAAGTGACCTGGGCATAAATTGAATGCAGAATTATATAAGAAATCTCATTAAACATTTCCAAAAGATCAATATTTACAAATATTGAAAGAATACAATCAGTTGCTGAAAAAACTTAGTGTGTTGGCAAAGTCCTTCTTTCATTTATGCAGCCCTAACAAATCGATTTGCATCTGCACTCCTTGGCTTATGGGTGGAGATTCCAGCCCAACTTCTGAGTCTCCCCAGTCTTCAACAGCTCTTTCCTCATAGCTCACCTCCCTTTACTTCAATGTCCACTGAAGCCACCTGTTTCCATCCAATCCTGGAACTGACACATCAGGGATCTTCAGACCCACTTGCCAGATTTCTCATTGTGTTATTGCATAGATTTAGCAAGGAAATGGAGGCTGTATCAAAGACACCTAGTATATGCATTTGGGTGTCCCCAGCACTTGCCTCTGTCTCTGAGTAGTTACTTGGGATCAGAGAATAAGGCAGCCCTACTCTTCCATCCCTCAGAAATCTCTTGAAATTTTGTCCCTGAAACCTCTCTACGTGGAGGTAGCAGTTCATCTCATGACACCGCAGAGCTTATTCAGGTAAGTCCTGAGTTATTACACAGAGATAGACCCAGCTGTGTTCCTTTTACTTCTGTCCAGAAGATAAAACACCAGCATGATAAAACAGCTGAACCCGTCAGCCACCAGGCAAGCCTTTCCTATATTTGATTCAATGTACTTTTCCAGAAGCAAAATGAAAGTTCTCACAGAGGGGGCCACCTCTGCCTTGTCCTCAGAATTGGAAAATGTATTGTCCATCAAGGAGCCTCAGTACTGAACCTAAAACTCAAGAGAAAATATTTCCTGAATAACAAATGGGATGATCACTTGAAATTTTGCAAAACATGCAGAATCTTAATATGATAGGCCTTACTAAGGCTAAATGGCCTTATTCATGGTTGAAATTGACACATCATTATATTACAAAATCTCCACAAGTGATTGATTTTACTCTGCAGCCAGGGTTTATGTCAATTGTGAGGATAATGAGCAAGAAATTCGAGCCCTTGGCAAACTGGTTGGAGAGGCAAGGATTGTGTCCAGGCAGAGCTCATAACATTATTTATTGTTTAATCTATTTAATTAAATATGTAATTTACACTGAAACTGTGGCTGACATTATATGTAGTCCTGAGCCACATTAAGATGTACTATTTGTGCTGTGAAATTCTACGGGATTTGACAAACGCATGGTGGCAGATCTCCAGCATTAAAGCATAACACAGAATGCTTCTCTTATTCAAGCTCTTCTTCCCTTCACATAGAGGGAATCAATCGACTTTTGTATACTAACTTTCGAATTTGTTTCTTTATTCCCATCTTCTTTAATTAAAGCGCAAGATATCGTACTCAATTTCCATTTGATCTTGCAAAAGAAAGTTACTGAATAAGCCATACCTGAATTTCAGTGATTCAGACTCAGGTCCAACGCTAAGCAGTAAAGGCCAAACGTCCTGTGCTGCCACCTCATGGCCGGTAGAAGGCAATGAAACCCATCGGTCCGGCCATGCGGGGCGCATGCGCGTTCTCCTTCCAGCGGGGAGCCGGGTCTCCAGGTAAGACCTCAGTTTTCTTTACCCAGCGTGATGGAGGCGCCGCCATCCTGGCTTTCGTGCTGGGGCCTCCGGGGTGTTCCGGGTGGGGTCGTTGAAGAGGCCGCTCTTTTTGCAAGGCCCAAGATGGCGGGCCCTGCGCAGACCCCGCTGTTCCGCGCCCTGAGGGCGTCGGTATCCCGTTGGGGCCGGATGCACCCGCTGGGCCTGGATGCCCGCGCTGGGCCCAGAGCATCCTTGGCGCTGCCCTCGCAGAGCCGCGCTGAGGCTGAGGTGGCGCGGGGTGCCTGGCTCTGCGAGAAGTGGCGGCAGTGAGGGCTGGAGGACCCGGGCTCCGGGGCTCCGGGGCGTCTGGCTTGGGTGGGACTGAGCCCATCCAGGGACTGGGACTCCCGGGTTCTGGTGCGGGTGGATCCTATGCAGGCTCAGGACCAAGTCCCTCTCCTTCCACCAAGGAGGGCCCAGAGGCCGGCGGGAGCTCTATCCACGTTCACCTCTTCCTCCTTCAGGTGTTTACTTTTCCTTTATTTCTGTAAGGCCAGAAATTGGCGCCATCCTTCACATCGGTGAATCGGGACCCCAACACCCATTACCTCAGGTTTATTGTTATTGCCATTAACGGTGTTGGTGGCATTATCACTAAGATCATCATTGTTGTTATTGTCATTCATGAATATTAGCAGGTGTGTTCATCATTTTGTCTCACTGTGCATTTTTTTTTTTTTGGTGATTGGTTTTGTATGACGTTGAATTGAACTTTTTAAATCTTGACTAGTGTTGTCAGATTCCTGAAGAGCATTCCGGAGGACATCTCTTGCCTTTAGTGCAGCCACAGAATTTCATGGGCACAGGAGAGCACCTAGAATATTCCCCTTTCATTGCACAGCAGCTTTGGGAAATGGTGGCTGCCTGGCTCTGAGATGAGGTGGAAAAGACCGGCTACTGGGGCAAGTGATAGCACCTCCACTGGTGTTTTTATGAAGGCAAGTGCACTGTCTCCCACGTAGACTTAGAATAAAATCTGATGGCTCTAAAAGGCCATGTTTGCCCTTCCTGGACTTCCTGGGAGCCTTTAAACCTTGTGTGTTTCCTACAGTGGATAAGTTGCCATATCTGTGCCTCGTATAGCAGCACCAGTCTTTTCTGGGCCAACAAGGGCACTTAGAATGTTTCCAGAAGCTCAGGCATGCTGTCTCTGTTCCTCCCTTCTGTTCAATGGCAGTTCACTGGGTCCCTGGCTGACATAGAACATCCTGCAGAGGGATGGGCTTGGGTGACTTCCTGGCCAGCCTTTCCAGGCAGTTATCTTTGAAAACCTTGAAGAGACTCACAGAGACCATTCACTAGTATTTCATGACTGCAAGTGGGATTTCTGGTTCCTTGAGTTTACTTAGAATATTTGAATGGCTCTGAATGGCCAAGAAACCCTGCCTGGTTTTGGAGGCTGCCAAAAGCTATTACTGGGCCTCTGAAGATTCTTTAAAATTTTTCCAGGTACAGATGAGAATAGGAAACTTTTCCGGATGTAGCCCAGGCAGCTCAGGTCGAGTCCTGAAAAACTGGTGGGTATTGGGGGAGCTCATCTTATGAAAGAGCAATTGGTGGCAAAGCTGGGTCTCCAGGCCAGCTGTGTGTGTATATGTCTGCAGAACATGCCTTGTAGTCATCTTTAGTAACTGAACACCATTTGTGAATGGATAAACTATATTCCTTGCTGTACAATAATGAAAAATCCATATTAACAATGGTAGTAATAAAAATATTGATGAATACTAACAGGAATGATGATCATCATGATACTAGTACTAGCGGTTATAATACTGATAATAATACTAACCCTATGGACTTGGGACATACAAGTTTTCCCTAAGTGGATAATAGGCATAAATATTTGGCGGTGTGGGGTTATTTCAAGTCCCAGAAAGCAAGGATGAACATCTAGAACGAGA
>NW_022314695.1:0-41114 GCF_002776525.5 Piliocolobus tephrosceles
TTGAAGAACAGCTGCCGAGCCGGCTATTGTCGGGAGAGGGGCAGGTGAGGCTCTCGCTTAGCCCAGTGCTGAAGGAGGCCCGGCTCACGTCAGGCCGTTCGTGTGAGCGAGCTGGATTTTTAGCACGCTGGGACCATAAAGTACAAACATCTATTTTGAACTTGTGGGTGACCTTCTTCTGTACTGCTTGAGTCTCTGTGGACCTTTCTCTGTTTCCTTCCTAAGGAGTCTCTGCCAGGGTCCCAGGCGTTCTCTGGGCTGTACCTCCGCGCCTGCCCACTCGGGAGCCTCCTCCTGGTGGCTTTGGGACTGGGCTGGGCCCACACTGTCAGCATCGTCCGGGGTAAGCAAGCCCGTCCCTCTGCACCTCAGTGTCCCCAGCTGCTGAACAGGGCTAATCAACTGACCGTCAGGATTAATGAGCTCGAGGAGCAGCCATGGGCGCAGGGAACACAGTGCGGGGAGCACGGTGCAGGGAGCATAGGCATGGGGAGGATAGATACGTGTGGGGAGCGTGGGTGTGGGGAGCGTGGGTGTGGGGAGCACGGGTGTCAGGAGCACAGGGGTGGGGAGCACGGGTGCGGGGAACATGGGTGCGGGGAGCACGGGGGCCGGGAGCACAGGGTATGGAGAGCATGTGTGTGCTTGCTCTGCTCTGTCAGATGCTGCCGAGCACGTACTCTGTGCTCAGATGGGTCAGAGCCTCAATGCCTCTTTTTTTAAAAAAATCTTTCTTTTTCTAAAGATAGGACTTCCCTCTTCCTGGTGGCCCCTTTTAGTCGATAGTCTTTTAAGCCTCCTTTTCCAGAGGAAAGCTAGGAAGGATGGCCTCTGTAGCTTCCAGTCTGGGCATATCTGGAAGAATGGCCTGTTTTAGGGTTGAGTGTGGCGTATCTGGGGACATCTTTGAACCTCTGCTCAGAGTCCCAGAGCCACCTGCAGAGGCTCCCCAAATGTCTGCTGGGACTTTCCCCTCGGCTCGGGGATGAAGAGCAGAACCTCACCCTGCCACGACCTCTGGGGTCCTCCTTCCTGGAGGGCAGTGCCTTGGTGGCCAGTGTGTGTAGGAGGCTGGGCTGGCACCTTCGGACTATGCTCTGCAGCGGGGGCTCGTGACATGGGACATTCTTGTGCTCTGCATCGGGACTGGTGACGTGGGGCATCGTCGTGCCCTGGGACTACGTGGGGTGCACAAGAGCCCGACAACTCCTGGAATTCGGAGCCTGGCTCTGTCTCAGGTCACCCACATGTCTGTGGCACTTCTGGGGGATTGTGGGGACCGTAAGAGTCTATGTCCCCACCCTCACTGGCTGGACACCTGTGCCAGGCTGGAGCTTTATGTGTCACCATCCCCTGTTTCGAGTTGTGTGAATATTTATTTTCATTACCTACTCTCATAAGCTTTCCTTTTTTAAAAAAAATTCAGAGACCGACTTTGAAGTCCCCTGGCCCCACCCTCTGTGGACCTAATGGTATTGCAGAAATTATGGCTTCAGTTATGTGTAATAACTGGGGTTACTTTAAAAGTCATGTAAAGGAACAAGGGGGAGTGGCCAGTTCAAGCGGTACATCGTGCTGGATTCTTAAGTGAACATTATCAGGCTTTCAACACATTTTCTCTTTTTATTTACTTTGGAGAATATAATGGATGCTCAGAAGCTGTTGGAGTTTAGGAACAGGAAGTCATCCTTAAGGAACTATTTAAGCAAGGGGACAGTGGGAGTAAATGTAAGTTATGAACACACACTTATTCCAAACCAGAGAGATAAAAGCATCCACTGTGCTGGGGTTGAAACTTGGTTGCTAGTGTGTCTTTCCTGCCCACAGTGACTGTGGCAGTGCTGTGGGCAGGAAATTCTGGAAAGAAGACTTGGTGCCAGTGGTAGTTTTTGTGACGATTCATTTGGTTTCAGCTCAAGTGACTATAGTCTTACTTGCAAATGGCTAGGTCTCCACCAATGGACCACGACATTGACATAGGACAAATGAGAAATGGCCCTTGGGTTTTTAACAACTATTATTTTTAATGGACACGTTATGGTACATATCCATGGGATACAGTGTGATATTTCAATACATGTTTATCAGTGTAATTAGCAAATGAGTGTAATTAGCATGTCCATCTTCTCAAACATTTGTGATTTCTGAATGCTGGGAATATTTAAAATCCTCTCTTCTAGCTGCTTGAAAATATACAATAAATTATTAACTATAGTCACCCTACAAGGCTATAGCACACTAAACCTCATTTTTACTATCTAGATGTAATTTTAGATCCATTAGCCAACCTCTCCCTTTCTGCCTTCCCGCCGGCCTTTCCTGTCTCTAGATTCCAGTGTTCTACCTTCAGAGGGTAGAATATCATTTTCCTCAGAGATCTTTAACCCTCTTGGTTAGACTTCTTCTGAGGTATTTTTATTTTTATTTGATATTTTTGTAGCTGAATTGGATTGCTTTCTTGATTTCTTTTTCCACTGGCTCATTGTTAGTCTATAGAAATGTTACTGAGTTTTATATGTTTATTTTGTATTCTGTAACTTTACTGAATTTGTTTATCGGTTCAAAAGGATTTTTGCTGGAGTCTTTTTTTTTTTTTTTAATATATATGAGCATATTGTCTGAAAACAGATAATTAGAGTTCCTCCTTTCCACTTTGAGTGCCCTTGATTTCTTTCTCTTGCCTAACTGCTCTTGACTAGGACGTTCAGTGCTGTGTTGGATAGGAGTGGCACAAGTGGGCGTCCTTGTCTTGTTACAGATGTCAGAGAAAAAGCTCTTAGTGTTTCCCCGTTCACCATTATGTTAGCTGTGGGTTTGTCACATATGGCCTTTATTGTGTTGAGGTATGTTTCCTTCAGTGCCTAGTTTGTTGAGACTTTTTATCATGAAGCAGCGTTGAATTTTATCAAATGCTTTTTCTGTATCTATCGAAATGATAGGGTTTTGTCCTTAATTCTGTTGATGTGATGTAGTGTGTCTATTGATTTGTGTTTATTGAGCCATCCTTGCATCCTGGGGTAAATCCCACTTGATCATGGTGTATAATCTTTCTGATTTCCTGTTCGATTCAGTTTGTTAGTATTTTGTTGAGTATTTTTGCATCTGTGTTCATCAGGGGTAGTGACGTATAGTTTTCTCTTTTTATTGTGTCCTTGTCTTATTTTGGTATCAGAGTAATGCTGACCTTAAAGAATGAACTTGGCAGAATTCCCTCCTCTTCAATATTTTTGGAATAGTTTGAGAAGAATTGAAATAAAAATGTGTGGAATTCAGCTGTGAAGCCACCTAGTTCTGGGACTTTCTTTGTTGGGAGACTTTTTATTATTACATAGTCATACATGTTACTCATTATTGGTCTGTTTAGGATTTCCCTTTCTTCTTGGTTCCATCTTGGTAAGTTGTACATGTCCAGGAATTGATCCATTTCCTCTAGGTTTTCCAATCTGTTGACATACAGTTGTTAAAAGTAGTCTCTAATGATCCCTTGTATTTCTGTGGTATCAAATGTAATTCTCCTTTTCTGTTTCTAATTTTATTTATTTGGGATTTCTTTTTTCTTCTTAGTGTAGTTAATGGTTTGTCTATTTTATTTATCTTTTCAAAAAACCAACATTTTTTTCTTCATCTTTCATATTTGTTAGTTTCAATATGATTTACTTCATCTTT
The DNA here is from genome assembly GCF_002776525.5 of Piliocolobus tephrosceles. Taxonomy (NCBI): domain Eukaryota; kingdom Metazoa; phylum Chordata; class Mammalia; order Primates; family Cercopithecidae; genus Piliocolobus; species Piliocolobus tephrosceles. Next base: position 3,667 of record NW_022314695.1, read on the forward strand.
GATCTTTGTTATTTCTTTTCTTCTACCACTTTTGGATTTGGTTTGTTCTTGCTCTTCTAGCTCATTGCAGTTCATTGTTAGGTTGTTTATTTTACATGTGTTTTTTAAATGTAGTTTATTGTTATAAACTTTCCTCTTAATACTGCTTTTGCTGTATACCATAGGCGTTGATATGTTGTGTTTCTGTTTTCAATTATTTCAAGAAATTTTTTAATTTGCTTCTTAATTTCTTCATTGACCCATTGGCTATTCAAGGGCATATTGTTTAATTTCTATGTATTAATACAGTTTTGAAAGTTCTCCTTGTTGTTGATTTGTTTTCTGTTTGTTTGTTTATTAAACTTTATGTTCTAGGGTACAGGTGCACAATGTGCAGGTTTGCTACATATGTATACATGTTCCAAGTTGGCGTGCTGCACCCATTAACTCGTCATTTACATTAGGTATATCTCTTAATGCTATCCTTTCCCCCTCCCCTCACACAACAGGCTCCGGTGTGTGATGTTCCCCTTCCTGTGTCCAAGTGATCTCACTATTCATTTCCCACCTACGAGTGAGAACGTGCGGTGTTTGGTTTTCTGTCCTTATGATAGTTTGCTGAGAATGATGGTTTCCAGCTGCATCCATGTCCCTACAAAGGACATGAACTCATCCTTTTTTATGGCTGCACAGTATGCCATGGTGTATATGTGCCACATTTTCTTAATCCAGTCTGTCATTGATGGACATTTGGGTTGGTTCCAAGTCTTTGCTATTGTGAATAGTGCCGCAGTAAACATACATGTGCATGTGTCTTTATAGCAGCATGATTTATAATCCTTTGGGTATATACCCAGAAATAAGATTGCTGGGTCAAATGGTATTTCTAGTTCTAGATCCTTGAGGAATCACCACACTGTCTTCCACAATGGTTGAAATAGTTGACAGTCCCACCAACAGTGTAAATGTGTTCCTATTTCTCTACATCCTCTCCAGCACCTGTTGTTTCCTGACTTTTTAATGATTGCCATTCTAACTGGTGTGAGATGGTATCTCATTGTGGTCTTGATTTGCATTTCTCTGATGGCGAGTGATGATGAGCATTTTTTCATGTGTCTATTGGCTGCATAAATGTCTTCTTTTGAGAAGTACTGTTCCTTGGTGTTGATATATAGCTTTATTCTGTTACAGTCTGAGAATATCCTGGATGTTATTTCAATTTTAAAAAAATGTATTGAGACTTCTTTTGTAGCCTAGCATGTGGTTGATTCTAGAGAATGTTCCATGTGCTGAGGAGAAGAATGTGCATTTTGTATCTGTTGGATGAAATGTTCTGTAAATGTCTGTTAGGTCCATTTGGTCTACACTGTACTTTCAACTTGATATTTTGTTGTTATTTTCTGTCTAGATGACCTCCAGTGCTGACAGTGGGTTTTGAAGCCCCTACTATTGTTGTGTTGGTCTCTCCCTCTCACTCTCTCTCTCTCTATATATATATGTGTGTGTGTGTTGGTGTGTGTGTGTATATATATGTGTGTGTATATATATTTGAGACGGAATTTTGCTATTGTTGCCTAGGCTGGAGTGCAGAGGTGCAATCTCAACTCATTGCAACCTCCACCTCCCGAGTTCAAGTGATTCTCCTGCCTCAGGAGAGGATCCCAAGTAGCTGGGATTACAGGCATGTGCCACCATGCTGGGCTCATTTTTCGTATTAGTAGAGGCAGGGTTTCACCATGTTGGCCAGGCTGGTCTTGAACTGCTGACCTCAGGTGATCCACCTGCCTCCACCCCCCAAACTGCTGGGATTACAGGCGTGAGGCACCACGCCAGACCTCTCTCTCTATTTAGATCTACTAATATTTGCTTTATATATCTGGGTGCTTTGTTGTTGGGTGTGCATATACTCGTAATTGTTATATCCTCTTGCTATGTTGATCTCTTTATTACATAATTAACTTTTTGTCTCCTTTTTACAGTTTTTGACTTAAATTGTGATTTGTCTGAAGTAAATATAGCTACTCTTGCTCACTTTTGAGTTCCATTAATGTGGAACATGTTTTTCCATCCCTTCACATTTAGTCTATGTGTGTCTTTACAGCTGAAGTGAGTTTTTTGTAGGCAGCATATAGTTGGTTTTTCTTGTTTTAAATCCACTCAGCCCGTCCATATCTTTTAATTGGGAAGCTTGGGGTTATTTTGCTATTGATATCACAGTCCAGACATTAGGATTTTCTCACTTAAGTTATTATTTGTACACAAATTAATATGAAGAGGAAGTAGAGTTTTTCTTTTGTCCTTTTGAAGATAGTAATGCATTATTTTGATTTCATGCAAGTGAGGGACTCACCATGCCTGTTGGAAGTTTAGAATTTCTTTCCTGTTATTAGGAACAGCAATGATCTGTAATGGGTTCCTGGAATCATCCAGTGATGGTCTGAATATCTTACAAGTTTCCTTTCATGTCTGATTTCCTCTTTCTTCCCTAGTAGCCATGCACCCGGGCAGGAGATGGCCTTACATTTCCTTGGTTTCTTGTTGATTTCTTAGGTTTAGTGTTTGACACAGTTCGGATTCTGGATAAAATCAGCCCTTCTGGGAAGTGTGTAAGTCAAACAAGGACTTTCTGATGGCGTTATCCAGGTTTCCCATGCCCCATGAGTACAGGAATAGCTCCCTGGGGAAGGAGTATGGGCACATGATGGCAGGGAGCCATTCTTGGCTGGTCCCATCGTTCTGCAGGAATTCTCATGCAGGGAGAAGAAGCACGCGGTGACTGAGCTGGTAGGGATTCTGCTGATAGTTTTGATCGTTATGATTTGCTCCTGAAAGGTGATGTGGAATGAAGTACAATATTTAGAATGCTGACATTCCTTAAAACAAAGATATAGAAAAAATCTTATAATTGCAGGTGCCGTGTAGTTTTCAGCTGCTCTCATGTGGATCCTTTTCCGTCCTTCTGTAATGCTTTCCCAGGAGAGAGCATTGTTCTCTTTATATAGATGAGGAGCCTGGGTTTCAAATGGTTAAGAATTCATCACAGGCATTGGAATCCTTGGTTTCCTGGAACATTTTCTATTCAAGTATAGACCACATGGCCTCTAAAGGCTGGCTCACTCTTTTTGTTTTGTTTTGTTTTGTTTTTTGAGACGGAGGCTCGCTGTGTTGCCCAGGCTGGAGTGCGGTGGCCAGACCTCAGCTCACTGTGAGCTCCGCCTTCCGGGTTTATGCCATTCTCCTGCCTCAGCCTCCCAAGTAGCTGGGACTACAGGCACCGGCCACCTCGCCCGGCTAGGTTTTTGTATTTTTTTTTTAGTGGAAATGAAGTTTCACCATGTTAGTCAGGATGATCTCGATCTCTTGACCTCGTGATCCGCCCATCTCGGCCTCCCATAGTGCTGGGATTACAAATTTGAGCCACCGTGCCCGGCTGGCTCACTCTTAACACCACGATTGGGGATCCAGCCTCACCTCTGGAGTGGGTGGCAGGAACTCCACAGCCATCCTGGGTGCTTTGGGGTGGGGTGGCTGAGCTGTGACAGCCCCTCCCAGCTGAGCAGCAAGGCCGGGAAAAGCTCATTCCATTCCCCTTGGTTCTAACCAGGTAGAGGTTTACACCGTACATTTCCTTAGCTGGGAACCTTCAGAACTTTACATTTAACATATAATCTGTAATCCAGGTAGTAGATACATGGGTAGTCACTGTACAATTCCTACATTTTTGTATATTAAAATTTTTTTTATGTGTCTTGGATGACAAAAGAAATGCAACCCCTTTGAGTTAGTTTTTCTGTACAGCATCTTCTAGAATCAGGAGGCTGGCCAGGGTTTAGTTTCATCAGAAATCTGAACTTTCTGGTCAAGAGACGGCGTTATTAAACTCTTGGTTGTCTGGTTTCCAGGAAAGAAATATTCTCAATGAGTTCCAGGAATCACCTCTGTGGCGTTTCTACAGGAAAAGTGACCACTCTTGAAGCTTCGCTGTCACTAACAAGAATGATTGTGATGGTTTCTAAGCAGTCTCTGGCCAATCTTGAGTTCTTTTATGCAGAGTGCTTTTATTCCAAGTGAGGCGCCCTTCTGTTTAATGGTGACCTCCAGTTACTACAGGGATTGCAGCCGCATTTGATGGGCGTGAACCTGCTCATCTCTGGCTCCCCAGCTTCACCTCTGGGGTGGATGGAAGGAGCTCCACAGCCATCCTGAGTGCTCTGGGGTGGGAAGTCCCTAGTGGGAGTGGACGGTGCATGGCCGGGATGTTCCTGTCCCATGTTCCACACTGGAGTGTGCTCGTCTCTGCCTTGTTTCCTCCGTTCGTGCGTCTGTGTCGTTTCCTCCCTTCGTGCGTCTGTGGCCTATTTTCTCCGTGTGTGCCTCAGTGGCGCGTTTCCTCCATTCGTGAGTCTCTGGCCTGTTTTCTCCAAGCGTGCCTCTGTCGCGTTTCCTCCATCCATGCGTCTGTGGCCTTTCTTCCGTCCGAGCCTCAGTGGCGTTTCCTTCGTCCGTGCGTCTGTGGCGTTTTCTCCATGTGTGCGTCTGTGGCGCTTTTCCTCCCTCCGTGCGTCTGTGGCTCTTTTCTTCCCTCCGTGCGTCTGTGGTCTGTTTCCTTCGTCCATGGGTCTGTGGTGTTTTCTCCGTCTGTGGATCTGTGACGTTTCCTCTGTGAGTCTGTGACCTGTTTTCTCCGTCCACGCTGAAGGCCGTCGCTTCTCTCAAGTCACCACTTACTGATCGCTCCCTGTGTGCTGAGCCAGTGTCAGGCGTGTGGCGTGTGTCACCTGTGTGGCAGGGGTTAGCGTGACACACAGGGACACACGCTTGGGGAGCCGTAGTGATGGGGTCATAGCCACGCAGCTCAGCCCTCGGTCTGAGGGGCTTGGTGCCCAGCCAGCTCTTCCCAAAGTAGCCTCGGGGCAGATCCCAGCTCTGCTTTCTCTCCTCGAGGCACCTCATAAAGTAAATTAAGCAAATCTAACGTAGGAAACAGTTGTGAAATGACACCTGGTTTCGGGTGTGTGTGGTCATTTCTCTTTACATGTTTACTTCATGTACCCCAAATGATATACTTTTCCACCTGGTATAACAATTAATTACCAGCCATTACTAGTACAAAATTCCATAAAGGATATTTGAGGAGGGCATAGCCTCAAAAACATGCTCTATTTTCACAGCTGTGATTTGCATGATAAAACTGTCAGGACTGTGACTTTCTTTTGTTATCTTATTTTTATTTTTAGACCCTTGAGAGAAAGTTATTTAATGATTACTTATCATTGTGATAATAATCTAATGGTTAGAGAATCTCATTAGAACAAGTGTTATATTTTCTGTTGCTTATGTCAATGAAATCATCTTAATCCAGGCCGATGTTGGCAGGAATGGTCACGTTTAAAACGGGTAAGATGTTTATGTGATGTGTGGACCTTCCCCATATCGTCTCTGGAACATTCCAGAACTTCCATCTCAATCCTCACTTGTTGACACCCTACCTTGTTTTGTGATTATTCTTGCTTGCGTCAGAATTTTGAATCTACATACCTGAGATGATACCTAGGTATGCATGTACACATGCATGTGTGTGCATGTGTGTATGTGCGTGTACGCGTGTCCATGTGCAGGTGTATATGCATGTATGTGTGCATGCGTACGTGTGTGTATGTGTTTGCGTATGTGCGTATATGCGTGTGTATGCATGTATGTGCATATGTGTGCATGCATATGTATGTATGCACACATGTGTCCATGTGCGTGCACATGCATACACGTGTATGTGTGTGTACATATGCACACGCGTGTGTGCATGTTTAGGTATGTGTATGCATGTGTATGCATGTGTGTGCACACAGATATACCTTTTCCTTTCATAGAGGCTGTTTTGAGTATTGCTGTTAGGCAGTGACAACTTTCCGTTTCCTCAGTCAGAAAATGGGTAGCTCATTATTAATAAAGATGAGCATTCAATATCAGGAATCCCTAAAGACAATTGAAATTGTCATATTAAATCAATAAATTCCAAAACAAAGATAGTTTTCTGTAGTATGTGTTTACATTGAACTTTCTTATAAAAATTGGTGTGAATGTTTCCCACTTATTGGAAATCACATGACTAGTTTAAGCGAAAACGTGGAATATTAATTCTGTCTTCAGAATATTAATTCTGTCTGAACTTTTGCATATTTATGATTAATCTGTTCTGCTGTTCTGGAAGCTCTGAAAGCCACTCTGTCTTACCCTAGCTGGTGCCACGGTTGTGAGAATTCAGGGAAACGAGGTGTCTGCCAGTTTAAGTATTTTAGATCTCAAGCTGCCTCTTTTCTGCACCATAAACCAACCTTAAAGAAAGACACAGTGTGACTTGCAGTGGATTCTATCTGTTTTATTTTCTGTGGCTGAATCATCACTCTACATGGTGAATTAACGTTATTTTTCAGATCGTCTTCATAAGACAGGGAGGTTCTCCAGTGTTGAGTGCAGATTCAGTGAAAGCACTAACACTGTTACCACGGACTTAAACAGACTTGCTTTCTGAGTTGACAACCCTGGAGTCAGGCATTCAGTGTCCACCCATCACTTCACTTGGTTCCGAGTTCTCGGTCCCCTCCCGCTCTCCTCCCCCTGCACTGTTATTTGTGTCTTATCTTCTTTTTGACTCATAGGCCCTCAGCAGATGGTGTGCTGGGGGCAGGTGTCTGCTGTGAATCTTCGATAACCTCGGGAGAGAACTTTTTCTTTGGAGCAAGACCCCTCTGAATAAACTTTCAGTAGCCCGAGTATCATCTGTTGTGTGAACTACTTGTGGAAAATGTTCAGCATTTTTCCTTGGATTTTGGCCGATCTTTCTCCACCTGCCAATTTCGTCTCGGTTTGCCATGTCTGTACCTCAGCAACCCCGTTCCAGCCCCGGCTCCGTGTGAAGTAATTGAAGCAGAGCTCTGCAGATGAGAGAGTGTGTGTCGCCCCCCGAGTTCCCTTCCTGGTCTCTGAGTGTGGGTTGTGTTTTGTTCCGAGGGACGACTCTGAGGCTCCTGGCCCCTGTTTTGGAGCACCCCACACCAAAGTGGGTGTAAAATGAAAAATGGGTGTATGCTGTGTTATTATAATTCATAGAGTGGATGAGAAAAATGCTTGAATCTGAACAGCAACTGAAAATGAGGACATGGTACCAGTTTGGATATTGGACGACCTTTTTGAAAAAGGCTTTCATGATACTTTAGAAACCGTGCGTGTACTGTTTTGTATTTCATACTTAGAATCTGTACAGTGTGTGTTGTATGAATGTGTTGTATGAGAGTGTTGTGTTGTATGTGAGTTGCATGGGTTGTATGTGTGTTGTGTGTTTATATTGTGTTGAGCTGCATTGATTGTATGTTTGAGTGTTGTGTGTTGTATGAGTGTGTCGTACGTGTGTGAGTTGCATGTGTTGTGTTGTATGAGTGTTGTGTGTTTTGAGTGCTTTCTACATGTATTTGTGTTGAGTTGCATGTGTTGTGTGTATGTTGTATGTGTTATATGTTGCATGAGAGTGTTGTACGTGTATGTTGTGTTGTGCGTGAGTTGCATGTGTTGTATGTGTTGTATGAGCGTGTTCTATGTGTATGTTGTGCTGTGAGTTGCATGTATTGTGTGTATGTTGTAATAGTGTTGTGTTGTATGAGTGTGTTGTACGTGAATGTTGCATTGAGTTGCGTGTGTTGTGTGTGTTGTACGTGCATGTTGTGTTGAACATGAATTGCATGTGTTGTACGTGAGCTGTATGAGTGTGTTGTTTGTGTATGTCGTGAGTTGTATGTATCGTGTATACGTTGTGCCAGTGTTGTGTGTGCATGTTATGTTGTGAGTTGCGTGTGTTGTGTGTTGTATGAGTGTTGTGTGTTGTATGAGTGTGTTGCATGTGCATGTTGTATATGAGTTGTGTGTTATGTATGAGTGCTGTACGAGTGCATTGTAGGTGCGTGTTGTATTGTATGTGAGTTACGTGCGCTGTATGTGTGTATGAGTGTGTTGTACGTACATGAGTTGTGAGTTGCATGTATTGGTTATGTGTTGTATGAGTGTGGTATAAATGCATATTGTGTTGTGAGTTGCATGTATTGGGTATGTGTTGTATAGGTTGTGTGTGTTTGTGTGCATTGTGTGTTGTGAGTGTTGTATAAGCGCATTGTACATGCGTGTTGTGTTGTTTGTGAGTTGCATGTTGTCAGTGTGTGCCGTGTGAGAGGCGGGGCATCCACATGACTTCTCCTCAGCGAGTCCTGCCTTGCAGCCCCTTCCGAGCTTGTATCCTCCCGAGCAGCCTAGAAGCAGCAGCACGTTTGCCTCTGCCCCTCCCCAGGAGGCCTCAGCCAGATCCTGCGCTCAGCCCTCTGCTGGGCGGCCTCTCTTGTCTCTCTTGTCTCTCTCGTCGTCTTCCTGCGCCTCCTCCTTCTCGGGACCTGCATCCTTCTTCTGTGCTCCCTGGCAAACCACACCTGGGATGTGGGAGTTCAGGCTCTCCCCGAAGCCATTTGTTCCTCTCTGAAGAGCGCCCCCCTTGACTGGCCGTGAGCAGCTGGAGTGGATTGCAGGGAAGGGAGGTGGGTGTTCCTGTAGAGACACCGGGGTCTTACCTGGGGAGAACGGAGCCTGCGCTGGGCAGGCCGCCCTCCTGAGGAAGGGGACGGGGCGGGAGGAGCCTCTCGTGGACAAGGGGCCCACCTCCTGCCCTCCTTCCCTCCATCCCAGTCTGTTGTGAGGGAGGGCGGGGCCCAAGGTGATTTCTATGCAGATCTTCAATTATCCAGGCTGTGAAACAAATACTTCTGTTTTTAAGATCAGAGGAAATCTCCTTTTGTTTGTCTGCCTTTTATTTTATTTTACTTTTTTTGAGAAGGTGTTGCCCAGGCTGGAGTGCAGTGGCGCGATCTCAGCTCACTGCAATCTCCCCCTCCCGGGTTCAAGCAATTCTCCTGCCTCAGCCTCCTAAGTAGCGGGGATGACAGGTGCCTGCCAACACATCCGGGTAATTTTTGCATTTTTAGTAGAGATGGGGTTTCACCATGTTGGCCAGGTTGGTCTTGATCTCCTGACCTCAAATGATCCACCCACCTCGGCCTTACAAGGGATTGGGATTACAGTCGTGAGCCACCGCGCCCGGTCCATCTGCCTCTTAGTTAGAACATGTATATTTAATGTTTTAAATTTTTCTTTTCCGGGTCAGAATAGTAGCGTTTCTTTTTCGTAGTGTTGCTATGAATGTCCTTTACGATTAGGAGACTGGGCTGGCTGCCCACTGGAGAGTGATATCACTGGGTCATGGTCACCATCTGCCCCAGCAGGGTCCAGAGTGTTTAGAGTCTTTCCTGGGCGTAGATACCCTGTTGCGTGACGTTCAGATAAAACCAATCACCATATTCAGTGAATCAAAGAGATCAGAGCTGGGAACGGTTAGTGCACATCGACCTCTCCCGAGAGTGTTCACGCCTCTTCCACGCGGGGCTAGGCTGCTGCTGAGCGTGGTTCTACTGGCTGTGGGTGTGGCCTCTTTCCTCAACCACAGCCATCGCAGGCCTGCCACAGTTTTGATTCTTCTAGAAGAGAATGGGCAGGCAACACAAGAGAAACAAGATATGTTAGATTTGAAACCTTTAAAAATTATTTCCTCGACCGGGCGCGGTGGCTCAAGCCTGTAATCCCAGCACTTTGGGAGGCCGAGACGGGTGGATCACGAGGTCAGGAGATCGAGACCATCCTGGCTAACACCGTGAAACCCCGTCTCTACTAAAAAATACAAAAAACTAGCCGGGTGACAAGGCGGGCGCCTGTAGTCCTAGCTACTCGGGAGGCTGAGGCGGGAGAATGGCATAAACCCGGGAGGCGGAGCTTGCAGTGAGCTGAGATCTGGCCACTGCACTCCAGCCTGGGCGATAAAGCGAGACTCCGTCTCAAAAAAAAAAAAAAAAAAAAAATTTCCTCAAACATTCTGTTTATTTTTTGCCCATACCTAATTTGATAGCAATTTAGAAAAGATTAAAACGAAAAAAATTTCCTGTGTATTAAGTCTTTAAAAGGCATCCAACTTAGTTTTCATACAATTATTGTGTCTTTGGAGTCATACATTATTGGTTTCAGTAATGTGTAACAAGTACACCAGCATAAACAGATTTAGAAGCAAACAGCTGCTTCATGGTTATAGTTCAGCTCACGGGGCCCAGCTGTGGGGGTGCAGCCTGCGCCTGTCTGTGCGCCAATGGGGCTGGTCACCTTGAGCATCTGGGAGTGTCTGGGTAAGTGAAGTCTGGGCAAGGCAGCATCCACACATCTGTGTAGTTCTCACTTTGTCCACGTTATCCAGCAATGCCACAAGTTCTCAAGTAAGTGTTCTCCAAGTGCATATTCAGTTAGTGTTTGGAAAGTGCATGGGTACCTCATACAGCACCTTCAGGAGGAGCTAGGAGCCCTGGAATGAGAGCAGGTGTGAGGCCTGTACTCTCTTTGCATAGATAAAATATACATGTGCCTATCTGAGGCCAGAAAGTTAGATTGGGGCCAGAATGTGGAAGTCCTTACCTGTGGGATACTAGGGAGTCACTGAGGGTTTTGGAGAGAATCGCGCCTCTGATGTGCGGCATGCCCTGGGGGACAGAGCAGTCTCATACAGGGCACTCGCCCTGGCGAGAGGAGGAGAGAAGGCAGCCAGTGAGCTGAGGGATTTGGTGCCTGGGTCAGGAGGGGAAGAGGGAGTGCAGGAAGGCGGATGAAGCTGAGAGTCTGCACTCCGTGGTCGGCGTTGCGCTTTGCCGGAAATCAGGAGGAGAAGCAAGTGTGGATCTGACTCGGAGATACTTAGAGACACCACTGTAAGCTGCGAGTTTGGAAATACAGGAGGAGGCTTGGGGAAAATCTGGAGCAGGGTGCATTTGGGAGCCTCTTAGGTAGAAGTGCAGGCCAAGTAGCCAGAGTGTGAGGCGTACATGTCTGGAGGGAGGAGGCCAAAGGAAAGCCCACATTTGGAAATGGAGGAAGGGTTGGAAGACCCAGAAAAGGTCCTGCTTAGAGTCCAGAGAAGAGCTGGATGGCGCAGTTCACTAAAGCCCGGAGCCGAGAGTTTCCAGGAGAAAGTCCCAAGTGTTGCTGAAAACCAGCGGGCAGGACTCCAGTTGGAGCCTGCGAGGGGAGCCTGGGTGCCCTAATCCCTGAGAGCAGCCAGAGCTTGGGGGTCTCGGCGGAAGTGGGTGGGAAGTGCAGGGAACAGGTGGAGATGGTCCTTCAAGGCCTGGTGCTTCACACGGGCAGCCAGCCGTGGACCGAGACACAGCTGGAGAGGGGCCTGAACCCAGAGCATCTCCAGGAGGAGGAGGGAGCCAGGAAGGGCAAAGGTATCCGGAAGAAAGGGGGCAGGCATGGAGCCAGGTCCCCAGGGAGGCTGCAGTCTTCTTTCTCTGTTCATGGACTGGTTGTTGGTTATTTTTGAGTTCTCAAAGTCATCCACTCGATGTGGTCCAGAGAAAGTTCCCAGGGGTCTCAAGCCCGGAGCAGGCCTTGTGCTTTTCCAAACACTGCGTGTTGCCTCAGGGTTACCGTCAATGGCTAATTCTAGCCTGTCTTTTGTTGAAGTCTGCAGAAGAGCCTCAACCAGCACCAGCTGTTGAAGAACTTATACAACTTGTGTTCTTCTGATTCTGAGATTTTTGCCTGAAATGCCTCGTACATTTTTAACTAGGTGTTGTTAGCACTTGTGTTACGGCATTTGGAGCTCTGTATTTTTGTGATGTGCTAGGAAGTTTAAGATTAGATTCCTTCTGAGGAAGTTTTAAGTTTAAGTTTAAGTTTAAGATTAGAGTTTAAGTTTAAGATTCCTTCTGAGGAAGTTTTAAGTTTTAAGTTTTAAGTTTAAGATTAGATTCCTTCTGAGGAAGTTTAAGATTAGATTCCTAGAAATCAGATTATAGGAGCTCTCGGCCACGCTTCATGAGTTATGTTTTGACCCCTCATAGTGGATCCCGTTGCGGTGGCTATTCTTAGTATTTGTGGAACACCTGACTCGTGATGCTAGGAGAATGTGATTTGTTTTCTTTGTAAGCCTAAAGTCTAATGACCTTGTAGAGTCTTTATACCCGTCTCTTATAAATCAGCTTTAATATACTTGAAAGTGTCCTCATTGTGCCCTTGAAAAGCAGGTGCACATTTTAAAAAGTCATCCTTTTAAAACCCTTGTCTTCAGCCTGTGCCCTTTGTCTGTTTTGTTTCCTTCACTGCAACATCATGAAACAGGGACAAGGGCTAGAATCTGTTTCATACACAGAACTTGAAACAAGGACAAGGACTAGAATCTATTTCATACACAGAGCTGAACTGTGCTGAGCGACCTGCTTTGCCGACGTCTGTTTCTGTCTTGAGAGGGAACCCAGGCCTCTTGACTTTTCCTTTTGTACATTTTCCAAAAGAATATTTTTTCCTCTCTCGGGTCCATTCCACTGTGGGATTCTCTCTAAGGGTGTTTCTTTGCCTTCCATTTTGACAACTATGATTTAGTTTCCGAGATGATATAAGGGTAGTGAAAAGGCCTGGGAAAGAGAAAGCAGGAAGGGAAGAAATTATCTCATGATTTGAGTCAGAAGGAAATCACTCAGACAGAAACGCTATTACAAGTGGGTCAGATCCCAGGAAGTGGGATTGAATAAGTGGCATCGTATCACACACCTCTGTTTTACATTCTTGCTGTTGCCAGGGGTAAGATAAAGAACGAGTATATTCATTCCAAGGTCAAATATATATCTTTGCTGACTCTGACTATAATTAGCAGAATTCGTTCAGTTCAAGTTTGAGAATCCCTTTACAGAAGAGGGTCTTCGTGCACGTGTGCCTATTTCTATTTATATGTTCACACGTATTGGAGTATAAATGTGTGTGTGCTGTGTGTGAGACCTCAGTATTTGAAACAAGAAACGTGCAGTAGAGCTTATTAATTATGAGAAGGTACATTTGGGGGATAAACCACCTTGTTTAGAATTGAATAATGGGGTCTTTGAGGGGTGTATATATGTATGTGTGTTTGCATTTCTGTGTATGAAAGTGTGTATTGCATTTATATTTGTTGTGCATGTATGTGTGCCTTTGTGTGTAATGTACATGTGCATGCATGTGTATATGTGTGCCTGTGTATTTGTGTTGCATGTATGTGTGTGCATGTGTTACATGTTTAGGCACGACTGCACATATGTGCAAGTAGGCATGCATGGATGATCGTGTGTGTATAGTTATACATGTATACTTGTGCATGTTATGTCTACACATTTACATATGTAGGTGTGTCAGAATGTGTATGTATATGCATGTGTGTTTGAGTGTTGTGCATATGCTTGTGCGTGTGTGTTTGAGTGTTGTGTGTATGTGTCTGCATGTGTTATGTGTTGGTATTATGTGATTATGTGAATGTGTGTGCATGTGTGAATATATGTATTGCATGTAGGTGTGCGTATCCATGTGTACGTGTGTGTGTGATATGTGTCTGTGCATGCATGCATGTGCACATTGGATTTGTGAATCCTCTCCGGGAGGGGCTTGTTCCTGGAGACAGTGCAGGCGGGCTGAGTCCGAAAAGAGAGTCAGTGAAGGGAGACAAGGGTGGGGCCGTTTATAGGATTTGGGTAGGTAAAGGAAAATTACAGTCGAAGGGGTGTCGTTCTCTGGCGGGCATGAGTGGGGGTCACAAGCTGCTCAGTGGGGGAGCTTTTTGAGCCAGGATGAGCCAGGAAAAGGAATTTCAGCAGATAATGTCATCGCTTAAGGCAAGGACCGGTCATTTACATTTCTTTTGTGGTGGAATGTCATCAGTTAAGGCGGGACCATTTTCTGGCTCTTTGGAACTACTGTTGAATTTGTATTGAGGTTAAGCGGCATCGTAGAAGAAAATAAGGCATTTAGGTTTTAGGTCAGGTGTGAGTCGAAGAGGTTTTAAGTTCTTGAGAACACAGGCTAAGGGAGAAGAAGGAGGAACGGAGGGTGGAAGGTTGCCCTTAGTGAAGGAGGCAAGCCCAGAGAAAAGAGAGAGTAGAGACACAGAAGGAGTTCAGGGGTTTCTGCCCTCCAGAATCACAAAAGAATTGTAAATGCTCTGCCCCGCCTTAACTGATGCGCATGTCATTTTGGTGCCATGACTCGGATCAGGGGACCTCCCTTGGGAGATCAATCCCCTGTCCTCCTGCTCTTTTCTCTGTGAGAAAGATCTACTTACGACCTCTGGTCCTCAGACCAACCAGCCCAAGGAACATCTCACCAATTTGAAATTGGGTACGCAGCCTCTTCTTACCATCTTCTCCAACCTCTCTCACTATTGCTCCACCTCTTTCTCCTTTCAATCTTTGCGCCACCCTTCAATCTCTCCCTTCTCCTAATTTCAATTCCTTTCATTTTCTGGTAGAGACAAAGGAGACACGTTTTATCCACGAACCCAAAACGCCGGCGCCGGGTCATAGACTGGGGAAGGCAGCCTTCCCTTGGTGTTTAATCATTGCAGGGACGCCTCTCTGATTACTCACCCACGTTTCAGAGGTGTCTGACTACGCTGCAGGGACGCCTCCCTTGGTTCTTCACCCTTAGTGGCAAGCCCCGCTTTTCTGGGGGAGGGGAAAGCACCTCGACCCCCTTCTCTCCCTGTCTCTACCCCTTCTCTGCTTTTCTGGGGGAGGGACAAGCATCCCAACCCCTTCCCTCCCTGTTTCTACCCCTTCTCTGCTTTTCTGGGGGAGGGGCAAGAACCCCGACCTCTTAATTTTGCACCCCAGTCCATTACTTCCACTCCCCGACCCCTTTCCTGCTTTTCTGGAGGGCAGAACAAATAGTATAATGTTATATAGGGTAGCATAGAATAGAAGAAACAGTGTAACATTATGTAGTATAGTATACAATAGGACAAATAGTATTACATGGTCTAGAATAGAACAAGTGGGATAGTATTGTAGAGTATACAGTTGAACTAATGACGTAGTGCTGCATAGCATAATACAGTCTAGATTAGAACACACAGCATAGTATTAATATTCCGTAGTGTGGTGTGGAATAGTAGAGTCGCATGGCACAGAACAGAGAGGATAGTGTTCTGTAGCACTGATGCAGGAGTTTTGCTATTTAGCTCAGCTGGGTCCAGGTTCTTGTCTCGTGACCAGGAAGAAACAGGCACAGGGACATCGAAGAGTGAGTGCAGTGGAACTTATTAAGCTAAAAGTTAAGCTCTCAGCGAAAAGAGGGGTCCTGAGAGCAGGTTGCTGGTCGCCCCCTTCCCAGTTGACTACAAGGGCTTTTATATGGAAGCTGATGGGGCTGGGCTTCCTGTGTAAGGAGTAAATTTCTGGTGGTCCCACCCCATTCCCCCGTGTGCATGGGGACCCTTAGTCTGCTATGAGCATGTTTAGGCGAGCCCCCCGTGCAAGTCCCCCTATCTGCACAAAACATGGGCTGGAGGCTCTCTGGGACCCTTCCCTTACTGTCTGCTTAAAGCAAGCTGGCTAACCCCTTTCCGTATAGAAGAAAATAGAATAGAATAGAACAGATAGTACAATATTTTATAGCATAGAATGAAGCTGTAGTATTCTATCGTAGAGAATGGAATAGTATAGAATAGAACAAACAGATCGTACTAGTGTAGTATAGAATAGTGGCCTCACGCAGCACGGAGCAGTGTTGTGCTCCCTGTGTACAGAGTGTAACCAGCAGGAGAGCGTTCTTCAGTGGGGCGTCACTGGCCCTTCATATTTCTTTGGTTCTGCGGAAATGAGGAGAGGGAGTTAAGAGAGGGGGAGGAGGTTGGCTTTCTTACTTTTAAGGCGCTCATTACTTCTTGGGGATCATTTGATGGTCCCCTTTGGTAGTATTCTGTGAAGCAGTCTCTGTACTCTGTGTAGGGTGATATGTGGAGAAGTCTGTGGACTCTCTAGGTTGAAATGTGGAGAAGTCTGTGGACTCTGTAGGGTGAAATGTGGAGCAGTCGGTGGACTCTGTAGGGTGAAACATGAAGCAGTTGAGAAAGGATGAAGTCAGAAGTAGCTCAGCAGAGATGCACCAACTCTTGCCTGGGAGACTGTGGAGCAGTCTGTGGACTCTGTGTAGGGTGAAATGAGGTGTTTTATGTAAATAGTTGTCTCATGCCTGGCACATGGCAGAGCCTCCGTGGATCTTGCCGTCAGGACCCCTCTGATAACCCCTCTGATAACAGGACCCCACTGTATCTACAGTGCCCTCCACACTATAAATACCACACATTGTGGGAAGTCCGGGCCTTTTCAAAGGCTGGGTTTCATTTTAACAAAATTGGAATGCCCTGCATATTTGGAATGGCCATATCTTCCTGCACTTTTGACTTCACCTGTCCAGCTGGGTACACCTCCCTGCGTGCTGCCAAGGTTTACGGCGGAATTCCCTGACGCCACTACCCTCACTGCCTGCACCTGAATCTGCTGTGGGGTCATTTCCTTATTGGACTTGTCTGGGGACCTCCTGAGGGGTGGATGGGTCAGGACTGGGTTATCTGGGGAAGGTGCTCACGGCATTCCTGTTTGCAGTCTGTGTCCCTGTTGGAAGAGATGCTTTTAGCACATCCGTTAATCCAGACGTGATTAGCAAGGGGTGTCTCTCCCAGGTAAGAGTTGGTGCATCTCTGCTGAGCTTCTTCTGACTTCATCCTTTTTCAAGTTTGTTACAGAGAACTTTGGTTTCTCAAGGTTTAAGAATTAATGTCAGAGAGCAATTTAGTGTTCTTTTTGAGTCACCAGCCTTGCTGTGGATGATTCGTGAGTCCTTGGTGGTTAGGGCCGCAGCACAATCGGTGGGCCGTCTGTTCCCCACCCTGGTGGATACTTTCTCACCCAAAGAAATGTATTCTGTTAACATGTCTCAATTAGAATATTTTAGTAGGAGACAGAGTTATGGCTCTTTTTTTAATTTGTAATAGATGATTACTGTAGCAGGGTCAAGGTTGAGACTTGCAGTGTAGCTCATGGAATACATTGTTTAGAAACACCCAAAATATATCACCAGCTTTGTTGCTGCAGCTCCAAGGGACTAGGAATGCATATCTATTTTTTTCTTTTGTTATTATTTATTATTTTTATTTTTGAGACAGAGTCTTGCTCTGTCACCCAGGCTGGATTGCAGTGGCATAATCTCAGCTCACTGTAACCTCTGCTTCCAGGGTTCAAGAGAATCTTGTGTCTCAGCCTCCCGAGTAGCTGGGATTACAGGCGCCTGCCACCATGCCCAGCTAATTTTTGTATTTTTAGTAGAAACAGGGGTCTCACCATGTTGGCCAGGCTGGTCTTGAACTCCTGACCTCAAGTGATCTGCCAACCTTGGCCTCCCAAAATGCTGGCATTACACACATGATCCACTGTGCCTGGCCACCATGACCATTTTAAATGTGGCACTGAATATCTGCCTTTTTTTTTTTTTTTTTTTTTTTAAGAAGTGCAGACATTACCTCTCACACCTCTATTCTGTTGCTGGCCTGGGCTGGCCAGCAGGGTTCCCAGGCTCGAGGCCATGTCTGAAGTGTTGTTGGACAATGTGGAGCTGTGACCCCTTGGTCTTTGGGGACGTGGGACACCCCGGGACACCCACAGTCTTGCGAGGGTTTTCGGCTCTGTGTGTGGCTGCTGTGAGGGAGCTTTGGGCGGGGAGGAAGGAGAGCAGAGCTCATCTGTCCTGGTGCGGAAAATGCCCAAGAAAGTAAAGAAATGGTACCAAAAAATCATCATCTGCCCTGGTGCCATTTCTGTTAAAAAATAAAAATAAAAATTCACTCTGAATGTGGTTCTGTGCTTGAGGAGGATAGAAAATAGCTGGAAAGATGCACAAAGTGTTCTTATGGGGTCAGCGCCGGGAAGTGGGATGGGAGGCTTGGGAGTGTGTGGAAAGGAGGACGTGGCGTATTTCATTCTAGTTTATTTGGTAGAGCAAGTGATGAAAGTGAAGCTTGAGTGATGAGAGCAGCTCGGCCTGGCCATGGGTAGATCCCTGGGTGTCCCGCCTCCCGCTTCCAGCTGCAGCTCTGTTTCTCAGTCACAGATGAGACAGGTGGCCTGAGGCTGTGGGCCGAGGAGGGGCAGCTCGGTGTCCCCAGCACCTGACTGTCCAGGCTGCTCTTGGGCCAGCCTGAGGGAAGGGGCGGAGGAGAGCTGGGAGGGTGCACGGTGCGTCCCCCTCCCCCGCCCCGGGACTGAGGTGAGCCGATGATGGTCCTGCGGCTGCAGAGGGCCCTTGTTCCTAGGGAATGTGTGTCTGAGGACTCGGTGAGGCAGCAGGAGCCTCTCACCTTCAAGTGGCTCCAGAAGAGAAACAAATGAGTCTCTCTGTCTGATCTACAGAGAGAGTGAGAAAGCAAATCTAACAAAATGTTAGCCGTTGTTGGAGCTCCACGTGGAGAAAACTTGACCACTCGTTGTACTGTTCTTCCACTTTTTAAATATGTTAGAACATTTTCATAATGAAATTGTGGGAAAGTCAAAATCAATCTGGAAATGAGAACGGAGGTGAGCCCAGACAAGCGCTCCTGGGTTCAGCCGGGAAGAGCCAACCGTCCGTTGGTGTTCTCTGGACTCGTCGTGGGGATTTCCTCCTCCTGGGTTCACCACCTAGTTTTCCTTGTGATAGTTATTTTACACATAGCTATGAGCATAGGTGATACCGAAAACCCACGTTTAGTGTGGTTTGTTATTAAGAATTTGGAGAACTGGCTAAAGAAACCACTTGTACAGAGTTGAGATGAGCACTGCCTGCCTCAGCGTCTGTGATAACAGCTTCATTTGGGTGCAGAACTTGGCAGAGGTTTGAGTGACTGACTCTGTCTCGATGGTCCTCTGTCAGAGGACAAGGTTAGGCATCACCACCGAGGGCCCTGTGGAGCCTCTGGGGTGGAAGCAACCTCCCCCGGGCTGGCGAGGCAGCCTCTGCGGGCCTTTCCTGCCAAAGCCCTTCACTGAGCTGCAGTCTGGCCACCTCTGCCCTCGCCTCCCCGACTGCAGGGCCTCGAGGTCTCACCACCTCCAGCCTGAGCGCCCAAAGCCCATGGGCAATTTCCCACCTTCCCTGGGGTCTCAGGATGCCGGCTCCCGGGGCAGTGCCCGCAGATGGGGCCCTCCTCCCGGGCTGGGGGTAAGGCTGGCCATGGCCTCCTGCTATGTCCCACTGGCCACTTCACCGCAGCTGCAGCCCACACTGGTTGTTCGCTCCTGCTTCTGTTGGATGAGGAGATGCAGTCCTTCACCGAGGCTTCCTGGCCTCGCCCCTGCTGGCCCCAAGGCTGTGCCGCTTCCCCCTGCCCAGCCTGTGATCTCTGTACAGTGTGTCCAGGATGTCTGTTCATCCGTCCTTGACATTCTGTCCAGAAGCAGCCACTGTCATTCTAGTTTGTGAGGGGCGAGCAGAGCCCAGGTGCGGTCGATGTGGAGATGCTGATGCAGTTCAGTATGCAGGGAAGTGAGTTCTTTCATATCTACAGCCTTTGCGCAGCCAGCTGGGAGCTCACCCCATTCACAGGTGGATGTGCCTTGTTTTTTGGCCCAATCGCCTGCATTAACTCAGAAGAATCTCAGTTCCCTGCTTTCAAACACATACGCTGGGACGTGAACACTCTCACCCTGGACGTTTTGTCTGTATGTTCAGTGCCCAGGCTCTTGGGTACACAGGTGGGGGCGGGGCGTGGTGGCGGCTGGGGGCCCACAGGTACGTGTACCCTGCCTGTGGTATTAGGAGTAATAATATGGTTATTACACATCAATGATCGATTTTAATAATTATCAATGGTACTAATAATAGGATACCATTGTTAATTTTGGAGAATTATTTTAAGTACCTGATTATGCATGCTTAGTATTAATTATTAATATCAATGTCATTGAACAATATTATTAGTCCCTAATACTAATCATGATTTTCTTACCAGCATCACTTTGTATTGATTTAAGTAACATTCTTTGCGGATATCATTATTTGATTATTAATGGTGCTATTAATATTAATTACCATTCCAAATTGTTAACATTTTAATGCACTATCAATTTTTGTGAAGTTTATTGTGATCATTAATATCGATTATTAGTATTAATATTTCTTATATTTTTGAATATTAATAATTAATAGACTTGTTCCTGATATCCACCGGGGAGAGGATGATTTTACTTTAAACATCACAAAAGGTGTACCCGCACCCAGTGATATTGTTTCAAATTTCTGCCGGAGAGGGGAGGATGAGACAGGCAATATGGCTGGGAGTAGACACACACCTGGGATAATGTAATTAATATTCAGGGGGAAGAGTATGATATGACTCCCAATACAGGCAGCGCGTGGCGGCGGCTGGCGGCCATCCACCGGGGGGCGTGTTGTGGCGCCTGCTTGGGGCCCGGATACTGGGGGGTGACCTCAGCACAGCAGCTCCCTCCTGCAGTCCCTGCAGGTGAAAGCTTTCTCTCTAGTGTGCGAAGGTGATGAACTGTGACGCTGATATCCCTTTACTTTGCCAGGCTCTGTGGTTTAGAAGCCAGTCACCGGTTTTGTTCGTACCCAAGGTCAGGAAGACTATGTAAGGGCATAGGTCATTGGGGGTTCAGTCACTTTAGGGTGTGGCTGCCACCACTGAACTTGGTGAAACTTTAAGGGTTGGTAGGAGCTGGCCAGGTACAGGGGTGAGGGTGTGTCAGGCAGGGGTTAGGGCATGGAGGAGGATGCAGAGGCCTGCACCCTGGAATGTCCTTTCACTCCTTGAGGTTTTGTTCTCCTGATCCGTGAGTACATCCCAGAACACGGTGGGGCCCTAGCAGGGGAGAGGTAGGGAAGCATGTGTTGTTCATCTGGGGACCTTGTTAGGCAAATCAGATTAGCGGCCAGGCTTTCAGTGGTGGGTGTGAGCGTGGGAGTGACGAGTGTGCAGGTGTGTGTGGAAAGAGCAATGGGGATGGGGTCAGCCCCAGCCACCATGAAGGCCTTAACTGTGCATCCACCCATCCCAGCAGCCTCCCTGAGTGAGTGCCTTCAGGGTGCAAGTCCTGTTTTACACATGGAAGTGAATCAGAGTGGGACACTGCCTTGCCTTAGAGAGGTCACACTACTACTTCTCCTCCTCCTCCTCCTCCTCCTCCTCCTCCCTCTTCTTCTTCTGTTTTATTTATTTATTTATTTATTTATTTATTTTTAATTTGTGACAGAGTCTCGCTCTGTTGCCCAGGCTGGAGTTCAGTGGTGTGACCTTGGCTCACTGCAACCGCTGCCTCCCAAGTTCAAGCAATTTTCCTGCCTCAGCCTCCTGGGTAGGGTAGCTGGGAAGATAGGCATGTATTGCCATGCCTGGCTAATTGTCGTATTTTAGTTTCACCATATTGTCCTGGCTGGACCCAGTCTCCTGGGCTCAAGTGATCTACCCGCCTCAGCCTCCCAAAGTGCTGTGACTACAGGCGTAAGCCACCACACCGGGCGAGAGGTCACACTTCATGCCAAGTGGGTGGCAGCCACTCAGACAGCACCCCAGCTAGCGCTGGGAGTGAGGGGTGCTCAGCGTCCTAGGAAGGCAGAGGGCTGCATGAGAGATTTGGGGAGGAAGGACTGGAGGAGGATTTGAGATTTTCACCTCTGCAGTTGGGTGGTTGGAGGAGTTGTTTACAGAGAATCACAAGAATATGGATGAGCAAGTTAGGGCACTAACAAAGCACTCTGTTTTGGCCCACGGAAAATTTGAGATGCTTCCCTGTGTCCAACTGGGGCTTTGGGAAAGGTGAGGGCTGGGCATCTGACTGGCATGGATGTCTCTGGCAGGCAGCAGAGCATGTGGATAGCTTGTGAAGCCCGGAAAGGCATGAGATTTCCTGTTGCAGTGCCCACTGCAAATGGAAGGGCATTTGGCCTGAGCCCAGACATATACAAGTTGGGCAGAGAAGGGGGTGGGTCCCCGGTACCCACAGAGGAGCAGCTATGGAAGTACAGGAAAACCAAGGGTGTGGAGTCACAGGATGCAGGAAGCTCAAAGAAGATGAGGAAAGAGGTTTTAAAGACGATCAGGGCTGGGGACGGTGGTTCATGCCTGTAATCCCAACACTTTGAGAGGCTGAGATGAGAGGATAGCTTGAGGCCAGGAGTTTGAGATCAGCCTGGGCGATATAGTTAGACCTCATTTCTATAAATCAATGAATACGATTGGCACTTGGCATTTCAGGCGGGGAACAGCAAACACATGAAAGCTCTGAGGCAGGAAAGGGAAGTGATTAGTTCTCGCTCCTGGTTCCTTTATCAGACCTTAAAGAGATGCAGAAACATTTCAGGTACTCCTTGGCCGAGCTCCTTCAGGGAAGGCCTAAGTTCGCTTCTACTTCCCATCTATTATTATTATTATTATTTTTTTTGGAGACAGAGTCTCACTCTGTCGCCCAGGCTGGATCGCATGCAATGGCACCATCTCAGCTCACTGTAACTTCCTCCTCCGGGTTCAAACGATTCTCCTGCCTCAGCCTTCCCAGCAGCTGGGACCACAGGTACGCTCGACCACGATCGGCTAAGTTTTTGTATTTTAGCAGAGATGGGGTTTCATCTTGTTGGCCAGGCAGGTATTGAACTCCTGGCCTCAAGCGATCCACCTGCCTTGGCCCCACAAAGTGCCGGGATTACAGGCGCGAGCCACCGCGCCCGGTCCTACTTCACTCCTAACGCCCACCATACGCACGGTGCTTCCAAATGTTTGCTGAATGACAAGGTGAACGAGTGAATGGGACTACGTGACTTCGGGCAGCAGGCAATCCTATTCATTGGACCTCAGTTTCACTTTTTGTAAAGCAAGCCTGTCTCTCCCTCTCTGGCCTAAAAGCCTGAGTTCTGGGCTTCAGATAAGCGTGTCCTGTAGGGCAGACTCCAGGTGGACGTTGAGCTGGGTCTTCTAGGAGGCCAGGATCCGGCCAGCTCTTGGCTCCCGTCCTCTCCGAGACCCCACATGCCCTGTCCCAGAGCCGCGCGACCCAACCTCCCTCTGTTACCTAAGGCCCCGCCCTCTCTGCACAGCTCGCTCCCCATTGGCCGGGGGGCGGGACCTGGGCGTCCGGCTCCGCTGGGGGCGGGGCGGCGGGCGGCGGGCGGCCGGCGGGGCCCTCTACACCTGCGTGGTGTGTGTCCCGGCCTCAGCCCAGCGCCAGCTGCAGCTCCTTGATCCCAGCCGGATCCTGAGCGGGGAACACGGGTTGAAGCGGCTGTGGCGGCGGCGGCCCCGCCCAGGGTCTCCCTTGTTGAGGCTGCTGCCGCGTCTCTGTCGGCTGCTCAGCAGTGCCCTAGTTGGCCTAGGCGCCGCGGCGAGGAGCTAGCACTGGGAGGCGGCGGCCTGAGGTGAGACTGGGCTATGGGCCACGGGGTCTCCGGACCGGGCGGGGGTCTCTGCGCCGGGCGTGGCGGCTCCGAGCTGGGCTCCGCAGGGTCCGGGGTCGGGATCCCGGGTCCGTGCGCCTGGGCATTGTCTCCGCCTCGGGTGGCACCGGGGGCTTCGCGTCTGCTGCGATACCGCGTGGGCCAGCGCGGGGGTCCCGGTCGCCCTGCGAGTGCGGGCCGGTCCCCACTGCTCCCCGGCTCCCCGCGTCTGCCGCGGAGGGGACTGCATGGACCCGGGCGCTGGGTTCTGCCCGGTCCTCCGCGGCCTGGCTGGTCCCCGCGTGCGGCAGAGTGGGCCCTGCATGGAGCCACTCATGGAACGGTGTCCGGGTCACCGCGTGTGGAGACTCCAACGCCCTTCCCGCCCTCCCTCGCAGTGAGACTGCTTCGCCAGACTCACCGAAGGGACTGCGCGGACCCTCAGACCAGGGAGTCCGTGACTCTGGGTGGGGGCTCTTTCCTGGCCCCGCATGATGGCTTCCTGAGTGTTTTGTCACTTATATAGGTGACTGCGTGGACCCGCGCGCGTGAGTCCCGGCTGCCCTGCCAGTGGGGCTGTGCGCCGCCCCGTGACTCGTCTAGGTCGACCCGCCTGGGACGCGTGTGTAGTGGGGGTCTGTGCGCGGGGTGCGGTTGCTGGGGACGCACTGTCCCCGCCCCGTGATTTATCCTCTCACTTGCTGGGCAGCAGAAAGCGAAAGGCGCGGGCCCGGAGCTGTCACGCAGCGGCCTCACCAACCTCTGCCCAGGCCGGCGGAGCCCGGGGGTGCGGGGGTGGGGGGGCGAGGGGTTGTCACCTGGCGTCCCACCGCCGCACTTCCTGCTCTAGCTTTCGGCTGGGCTCTGATTGGTGGGAGCAGGGCCCTGCTGCGTGGCGCTTCTTGATTTCTTCCCTTAGTAATGGGAAGAAAAAAAAATCTGGAAAGCCAGATTGAATTTTGTCGCTCTGAGCGCCTGGAGAGTGGAAGAAACTCTCCCAAGAATTTGGCGGGCTGAAAATGCGTTTCACGCAGGAGCATCCACACCCACGGAATGAGGCCAAGGCAGTTACAGTTAGAGGTCAGATTTATGAGGGGGGAGCCAGGGTGAGGTCCATAGGTGGGGAGACTCCGACCTCAGCTTGATGGGGTCCCTCAGACACGTATTTCTCAGCCACCAGAGAAAGTGGAATTACTCCTTAGTGAATGCTTTCGTCAAACTTTTGAAAAACCTGTAATATCCCAGGAAGCATAATGGAACTGGACAGTTTTCCCCTTTTAAGAGTGTTAAACGTCCCGGAGACAAACAGCAGAAGGCTCAAGGAGTCCAAATACTCAACCTGAAGTTCTTTCTGAACAAGAGATGGTGTGTAAGTAACAGGCATAGGAGACAAAACTGAACTAATCACCACAGCTGTGGCTCCTAGCCCTGTAGCATGTCATGCAGGCCCTTTTGCCTTCTCTGCCCTCCGCTGTCCCAGACCCCAAGGCTACAGCCCACTTCCAGTCATCAGCTCCTGCCGACCCATTGCTATGAACTGTGTTTCGGTGGCTCCCTTCTCTCTGAAGTTTTGCTTGTTCTCCTGAAGTCCTGGTCTTTAAGAGCTTATGATCTGCAGGGACAGATTGGCTTTGGGCAGTACATAGTTAACTGTAGCACAGCTTGAAAAAATGCTCTGATAGAGGTGGGCAGGCAGTTTGTACATGCGAGTAAGTGCGAGGTCGTTTTTGAATACCACGAATTCAAGTATTCATGCTTTTTAAAATCTGCAATTCTTTGACTCTCCAGAGGGTTTTTAGATTAATTTTTTTTCTATTACTTCCTAGTGTTTGTTGCATAGTTCAGAGTACTTGATTAAAACTTACCAGGTCTGCTGGGTGCGGTGGCTCACGACTGTAATCCGAGGACTTTGGGATGCCTAGGCAGGCGGATCACTTAAGGTCAGGAGTTCGAGACCAACCTGGCCAACATGGTGAAACCCTGTCTGTACTAAAAATACAAAAATTAGTTGGGCGTGGTGGTGAGCTCCTGTAATCGCAGCAACTCAGGAGACTGAGGCAGGAGAATAGCTTGAACCCAGGAGGCAGAGGTTGCAGTGAGTGAAATGGCTCCACTGCACTCCAGCCTGGGCCATACAGTGAGACTTCCTCTCAAAAGAAAAACAGAAACAATGTACTGGGTCTACCTCTGGCTCTGGAACTTTCCTGGAAGGTCTTCTCTTCTGGGCTTTATTTTTCTCACTTTTGAGGATTGTAAATGATGTAATTTCCAAGAATTTTTGCCCTACACCTTTAATTCTTTCAAGCAAATATAGCAGAGAGAAATTCTCTTCCCCGCAATGGTGTAAGAAAGTCTCTCACAGAAGGAGACACTTGGGTATGGAGAAGACACAGTGTATGTATGTATATATATATACATATATATATATATTTTTTTTTGGAGTCGGAGTTTTGCTCTGTTGACCAGGCTGGAGTGCAGTGGCAGGACCTCCGCTCACTGCAAGCTCCACCTCCTGGGTTCACTCCATTCTCCTACCTCAGCCTTCCAAGCAGCTGGGACTATAGGCACCTACCACCACGTCCGGCTAATTTTTTGTATTTTTAGTAGAAATAGGATTTCACTGTGCTAGCCAGGATGGTCTTCATCTCCTGACTTCATGATCTGCCCGCCTCGGCCTTCCAGAGTTCTGGGGTTACAGGTGTGAGCCACTGTGCCTGGCCGACAGAGGATATATTTTTGAGCTCTACATTTCAGAGTTCTTTTCTCTAGCCCTGGCCTGGGTCCCAAACAGGGAACTTAATTCACTCTATCACTGAAGTATACTCTTGCTTTGATGCCATTGGTATGTTGTCCTAGAGATTTGCTGTGGCTGCCAGGAGTGTTTCATAGTTAAGAACTGATGCAACCTCTGTTTGTCAGTTTATGTGTCTATAAACCATCTTGTTTCCTTTAGTATTATCTCCCTGGAACTGGAAGGTCAGAGATGAAGTTTTCTTCGATTCTAAGTCTCAGTCTTTGGTATCTACCTTTGTCTGTCTCCCATGTTACCTGCTGTTTTTTTTTTTTTTTTTCCCACCTGTTTTTCATTTTAATGTTTTTATTGGATAGGTGTCTATTATTGCAGGCTACCTCAAAACATTTTTGGATGTTGACAGGATATAAGTATGAATAATATGTAAAAGGTAACTTATTCTAGTTCTTTTGAGCAGAGGATTTGGTTTCGATATGTGGCCCTATTAAAGCTTTTCTTAAGTCCAAGTATTTTGTGAACTTCAGTTCCCTCACCTGTAAAATGGAGTTAGTTGTTAGTAATACCTGTTCTGCCCAACTCAGGAGATTGTTTTGAGGATGAAATGAAATCATGAATGTAATGGAATTTTGTAAATTTTAAATGAAATATTGTATTACCTAAGATTTTTTTTTTTAAACGCTAATAAACCCGGCCCTGGTCCTCAGAGAATTTATATTTTCTGTGCAGATATTAAGTTATACTGTCATATATAGTGTTGACAAACATTGACACAGATTTCCTGTGAAGTGCAGAAGCACCGTCGTAGAAGCAGAGATGCAGAGGCAGCACTGGTGACTCACACATGGAGAGCTGGAGTTCTTGGTCTAGTGGGATAAACTGACCTGGACATCATTTCAGTGCAGCGGAGTGAGTGCTGGGATGGGCTCCCTCGGGGCATCTGGGGCTGGGTTTGTCTGGTGTTTAGTCTCCTGCCTGGTCCTCAGAGTTTACCGGTAAGATGAGCATTGGGAGGTTTCTAAGTGAAAGGAAAGGCAATCACTTACCTGAAACCTGAAATTTGTAGGTGTTCTGGGCCATTTATAATTCACTGAATGTTTTGTCAGAGCAAGTCTATCATCTCTTTTGGATGGAGCGTGGCCAGCCCTGCCTTGCGATGTAAGGAAATCGGGAAACGCTTGTCAGGTGACAACCCCGTGCCAGACATTCTTCTAGGGGTTTCCACGTAAATCACTGTATTCATTTCTGTTGCTGATTTACCACATTTCCACATATTTCGTGGCTTAAAACAATTGAAATTGTATCATCTCACAGTGCTGTAGGGCAGAAGTCTGACGTGGGTGTCACTGGGCAAAAATCACCATGTGGTCTGGGCTGCATTCCTCATTGGAGAATTGTTTCCAAGCGCTTTTGGCCAAATCTAGTTCCTTGTGGTTGCAGGACTGAGGTGTCTGTTCCCTTGCTGGCCATCTGTTGGGGGCTGCCCTCAGCTCCTGAGGCCTCTATCTGGTCTTTGCACGTGGTCCCATCAGCTCAGGACTAGCTGGGCCAGGGACCTGGTCAGGCTCTCCAGTTCCCCTGTGTGCATTTCTCTTCTTCCACTCGGAGAAAATTCTATGCCCTATTTTAAAATATTGTTTTGAGATGGAGTCTTCGCACTGTTGGCCAGGCTGGAGTGCAGTGGCGTGATCTGAGCTCGCTGCAACCTCTACCTCCCGGGTTCGTGATTCTCCTGCTTCAGCCTCCTGAGTAGCTGAGACTACAGGTGCCCGCAACGATGCCCAACTAATTTTTGTATTTTTAGTAGAGATGGGGTTTCCCCATTTTAGCCAGGGTAGTCTCCATCTCTTGATCTCATGATCCGCCTGCCTTAGCCTCTCAAAGTGCGGAGATTACAGGGGTGAGCCACCTCGCCTGGCCAGTTCTATGCTCTTAGATGCTCATGGGATTAGATTGGACCTCGCTGGATAGCCCAGGATACTTCTTCTAAGGCCTGTGGCAAAGCCCTTTTGCTGCATGACATAGTCACAGGTCTCGGGGGTTGGAACCTCCCATCAGTTACCGATCCACTTACTACAGCAGCCTAGGAGGTGCTTTTCATTGCCTCTGGTTAACAGGTACTTTTTCTTTTTTTTTTTTGTAAATTGGCAGGAAGATGAATATCTTTTTTTTTTGAGATGGAGTCTTATTCTGTTGCCCAGGCTGGAGTGCAGTGATGCGATCTTGGCTCACCACAACTTCCACCTCCGGGGTTCAAGCAGTTCTCCTGCCTCAGCCTCCTGAGTAGCTGGGACCACAGGCACGTGCCCCCAAGCATGGCTAATTTTTGGATTTTTAGTACAGACGGGGTTTCAGTATGTTGACCAAACTGGTCACAAACTCCTGACCTCGTGATCCACCCACCTTGGCCTCCCAAAGTGATAGGATTACAGGCATGAGCCACCGCACCCAGCCATGAAGATCCTTCTTAAATGAACAAACCGTTCCTCTGACTTGATGTGACGCTGTTGGTGAGACTGATAGCAGTGGAGACAGGTCCGTCAGAAATGGAGCTAAACTTTGTGTTTTGGAGTATTTTGATGCCCTGCCCTGATTATGTAAGTTTTGCTAAGAAGTCATTAGAGTAATTCCTCTACTGGAAGAAACACCCATATGGGGAATTTGGGACCTTGCCTTTTCAAGTTTTACACAAAGGACTCTTCATGGGTGAAAAGTACATGATTCCAGGTCCATTTCTAGAATGGAAACAGCTGCATCAACCCAACATTTTCAAAGTGGTTGGATACCAAAAAATTTTAGAATACGCCTCTTGGGCCTGGTGTGGTGGCTCACACCTGTAATCCCAGCACTTAGGGAGGCTGAGGCAGTAGGATCCACTGAGGTCAGGAGCTTCAGACCAGCAACATAGTGAGACCTCCACCTCTACCACAAGAAAAGAAAGAAAGAAAAATGCTTCCCTATTACCTTTTTAGAATTACCCAATATGGCTCAGACCTGGTGAGATTTCTTTCCCAGATCTCCCTTACTTAGCTATTCTGTGCTTCCCCAGATTTCATTTTCTCTTCCAGCATGAAGCAAAATACACAAACCTAATATTTTTCTTTTTTTTTTTTTTTTTTTTTTTTTACCTGCAAATGAGTTCTAGATGGACATTGTCTTTGGTCTGTGAGACTCCAAATGATTAAGCATAAAGCAAACGTTTCACAAGTGATGTTTCAATTTATAGACCAGGAGTTTGGCGATAATGTTAAGTGCAATTAGAAGCAATGTGGTGCCTCGATACTTAAGTTCTAGATTAATTTCATTCTCTTCACAGTTCTGCTACCTTATTTCTGCACTGGGACCTGAGCGTTAATGTCCCCTATATGACTGGACTGAAGTGTTTGGGGTCTATCATTTAACCAGGTGAAAGAAAGAAACAAGTTAAGCTTCTATTTTTTGCTTCTAGGATTAACTTTACCTACTTGTTATGAATTCATTATGAACTATTGGGAAAAGACATCAATTAAATAAATAGTATTTTTTTCCAGCAAATTCTTAAGAGCTGGTATTAATTGTGAGATGCAAAGATTACTTTTGTCTTAGGTCATTCCACCCTCCTCTTGTTGTGACTTTTGCCACATTATAAGCCTAGATATGTCCATAAACAGCAAATAAATGAGGTGTTCTGTTATATCTTAGCAATTAGATTCTTCCTGTTTTCTATCCTCAATGCTTAGGTAGGAAATACCCAAGAATACATAGATCTCACATACTAACTGACCATGAAATGAACATTAAGAAGGCTATTGTTTCCTAGATGATGAAATGCAGGCTGACAAACCAGGGGACCAAATCATGAGCAGTTCCATCTCCAAATCTCGTTGCTTAATGGCGAGGTTTCTACCCTCCCACAGTTCCACTAAAGACATTCTAACAGTGTAAACAAGCAGGAGAGAAGACCCATTTCTGCAGCAGTCGTGATTATGTTAGTAGGAGCCATCACATCTAATGACCTGATTAGAGAATCCTAACCGTCTTTCAAGTGTTGGCTTCAGTAATGGGAAGCAGTTAAGTCCAGATATGAGTAATTGGAGTTGATTTCACCACCTGAAATGAAAACACATTTATCTCAATGAAATGGTTCTGCCTCTGCCTTGTCATATTCGAGCTGATGTATGGTAAGGCCCTTCTGCTCTTATATATTACCACTGATGACGCATAATACATATTTCCTTTTAACTTTGTCATTTTTGCTAGAGGGAGAAATAAAATACAAACGTGAAATTGGGACTAAAACTGTAGAGACTGACATTTATTACATTATTTACAACAGACACTGTCATCTGGCATGTTTTGTCTGGTTTGCATATCTGTATTTGGGGCTTGTTAAAAATGAATAAGTGAACAAATATTTCCAAATAGGAGGACACTTCAGTTTGCTCCTTTGGACTTCTTTCTTCTTTGTGGCATACAAATATGACTTGAGTGCCCTAAGCCCAGTGAAATTCAGGGAATTCAATGAAGAATTGCAGCTCAGTTTTTGGTGTCATCGTTAGAGCATTCAATTGGAACTTAAAAATAAAAGTGGTATAGACTTTTTGGAGAACAGTGTGTCAAAAATTGGCACCGTCCTTTCATGAAAAATTGCTGTGCTAAATGTCTGCTTATTGCTGCAATCACAATTAGAATTTCCACAGAAAATCCATTCTCATTGGCTGTCATCAGTGAGCACTCACAACTTTACATGATGCACCCATTATTTCTCCCACTACCTCACTAAGGAGACCTAGGGGGCACATGATTGGGTGGATGGCGAGTGTGTGTGTTGGAGGATTATTTTTGGAAAATATGATTATTTTCACACCCAGCATTTCCCCTACATGAAAGAAATATATAGACTAACTGGTAAAAGCTGAGGGAGTTAACTGTTAGCTGCTGTTGCAAAATGCCTTTCTTTGCCTGCCTTCTTTCTCAGCCAAAATTCCATTTCACTAGATTTTGGAAGCTAAGTGCAATGAAATTTGGTGACAGAAGGGTCTCTTTGAAGATAGGCAGTGTATGTTATTCAACTCTGAGCCACATCTAGCTCGGTATATAGTCAGTTAATTCACTTATTGGAGCAAACTAGACGTATATGATTATTATAAAAAGGTAATTGTGTCCTAGAGATAACATCAATTCTTTTGAACTGCTCAAGCTGCTTGTGGTGGAATAATTTGTTTTAACTTAATCAACCAAGCACTGAAGAGAAGAAAAAACAGTTTTATTTTTATAGAACACTTGTATACAAAGGCAGACTTATGAATCATTAGCAACCTGAGTGTAATTTTAAAGAAATCCCTGTATAGAAATTCAGGCAAGCTTGTACCTTTTCTGGCTGCTGCCACTCAGCACAAGAGAGCTTTGAATGGTATGTGTATACATAATGAATACATTAATCATTATGTCATTATGAATATCATGAGCAATTTAGATTTGCATACTCAACATTCAATGTGTTAATGAAATCATTTGCATTTTTAATTGATCAGCTTTAAAGAAAACTGAATATTGTGTAGGCACTCACCTATTATAGTATTAAGTTTTTCATTAATAATTTAGGCTATGAGCAAACGTATGCAGCCAAAGTTTTTTTTCGTCTCCTCCAAAATTATTTCTAATTTTCAACTTTATAACTTCTCTGATGGTAGAACTGCCATATAATTTCATTAACAGTATTCCAGTTGTTGAACTGGCATCCCTGCAAATTAGGACGCTAAGCCTTTTTTGAGTCTATTTGAACCTATGATTTGACCAAAGGGCATTTTTTGGTCCAATCAATGTGAGAAGGCTGCACATCTAATTTTGTTTTTAAACTGAGAACCAGGAAAACTTAGTACATATCAATTAGTTGTATCTTTCTAGCTATGATGCTTTGTTTTGATAATACTGCAAATGATTTCACCGTTAGGACTTGGATGTAATACATGTAAAATGTAGCCCTTGAAATACGACTCCCTCTAACACCCAGTCAGACAAATGTACTCGTTTAACAGTCATCTTCTCAGGAAAGAAACCTCAATCATTATTTCCACTGGAAAATTAAGAGTTGTATTTGTTCCTTCATTTTCGTTATCCCCTAGGTACAATCAATAAGTGCAATAACGTACCTTCAAAATAGTTCCCAAATAACTCCATTGCCCCATCTCGCTTTTTAACAATACCCTGTTCAAGCAGCTATCTTCATTTATTTCCTCTATTGAATTGCCTCTTTCTGGTATCTCTCTATGATTAAATTCTTCTAAGTATTTTTATCGACAGCAACTGAGGTGATACACTTTTTAATATACATCATTATTATATTGAAATCCTGCTTGAAATGATGTAAGAGGTGAGTAAATCTTTTCTATTGAATTTATAAAGGCATCCCTTTTCTTTCTAAAATGACATTAAATGACCATAACAGGTAAGGAAAAATAACAGATATAAAAATGAGAAGAGATAGAGTTTAACAATTTCAAAAAATCAATTAAATGAGCAATAACTGACTTGACACATCTCAGAAAACTGTAATGAAACTTACAAGGAGAAAAACCATAAGAAACAGGTTATTTCTGTTGCAATTCTCAGAAACTAGGTGCATACAAGCACAGTTCAGAGTTAGATGAAAATCAGAAGGAATAATTGAAAGTTTTTATAAAAAGTAGTTATATAACACCAGATACTTTCCCCCATTCTAGGGGATCTGGGAAAACAGCAACACAAGGGAAGGACAAATAGATACGGATTTTAAAATATTTATTTCCTTATTTCCTTGAGTTGTAACATATTACATATATACATGCACTATGCTCCTTTCACTCTGTTTCATAGAGATCTTCATTCATTCTCACAGACTCATAGTACTCTACTATATGAGCTGTACCATGATTTATTCAAACATTATCTTAAGTATGGGTTCACAGTTTTTTTCTTCCCAATAATTGTCATTACAAATGATGCCACATAAAACTTTTTCTGGGTAACTATTTTTGTAGTACTGGAAACATGTCTCAGAGTGAATTCTTAGAAGCGAACTTGGGGGATCAAAGAGTTAAAAAATCTATGTAGTTTTAGTTAGATGTTGCTAAATTCACCTCCTGAGGGAATGTACAGTTTTGTGGCCATTTCAACACAGCTTCTCAGAAAGAATGAGTGGTCAAACGTTTTTAATTTTTAAAAAATTGCATAAGTGAGAATTGACATTGTCATGTAGTATGTTTAAAGAAACCCTTTTTGGTTTCCAGCTGCATCCATGTCCCTACAAAGGACGCAAACTCATCCTTTTTTATGGCTGCATAGTATTCCATGGTGTATATGTGCCACATTTTCTTAATCCAGTCTGTCACTGATGGACATTTGGGTTGATTCCAAGTCTTTGCTATTGTGAATAGTGCCGCAATAAACATACGTGTGCATGTGTCTTTGTAGTAGCATAATTTATAATCCTTTGGGTATATACCCAGTAGTGGGATGGCTGGGTCATATGGTACATCTAGTTCTAGATCCTTGAGGAATTGCCATACTGTTTTCCATAATGGTTGAACTAGTTTACAATCCCACCAACAGTGTAAAAGTGTTCCTATTTCTCCACATCCTCTCCAACACCTGTTGTTTCCTGATTTTTTAATGATTGCCATTCTAACTGGTGTGAGATGGTATCTCATTGTGGTTTTGATTTGCATTTCTCTGATGGCGAGTGATGATGAGCATTTTTTCATGTGTCTGCTGGCTGTATGAATGTCTTCTTTTGAGAAATGTCTGTTCATATCCTTTCCCCACTTTTGGATGGGGTTGTTTGTTTTTTTTCTTGTATATTTGTTTGAGTTCTTTGTAGATTCTGGAAATCAGCCCTTTGTCTGATGAGTAGATTGCAAAAATTTTCTCCCATTCTGTAGGTTGCCTGTTCACTCTGATGGTAGTTTCTTTTGCTGTGCAGAAGCTCTTTAGTTTAATGAGATCCCATTTGTCAATTTTGGCTTTTGCTGCCGTTGCTTTTGGTGTTTTAGACATGAAGTCCTTGCCCATGCCTACGTCCTGAATGGTACTACCTAGATTTTCTTCTAGGGTTTTTATGGTATTAGGTCTAACATTTAAGTCTCTAATCCATCTTGAATTAATCTTCGTATAAGGAGTAAGGAAAGGATCCAGTTAGAGAGCAGCTACCTACTAAACTTGTTAACCTAAAATAAAAACATTCCAACTATTACATTCTTACCATTCATTAAATTGAACTTGTAAGGGAGTAACAGAAGACTGCTGGTTAAACCAAAAATTTGTGAAAGCAGTAAAACTAAATAAGCTTTTGCTAAAATATTATATACAATTCATGAGCATTTATGTTTCACTGTACAAATGTTAATCCTAAACTCAGACACTGTCTCACCGAATGAGGTAAAACTGAAGCTTGTTAAAACCCAGACAGTGCAGCTGAACCAAGGAAATGGGGGAAAGTATAAACAAATCAAATGCTTAAACTTGAAATGAAGACGTGTCAACATAAACATAACTGTACTTCTCATTTTCCTCACATGTAACACTGGCAACACAACGGGAGCCAGTTTTGCGTCCTGTAAACTGAGCAGTGATATTTCATTCTATTTCAGAACCTAGCAATTAGATGCTCTCTTAGAATTACTGAATAGTGTGAACATTCATATTTTTACATTTCCATATGTATTTTTCTCATGCCAGAAAGTGCTAACTATATTTTCTTAAAGATTTGTATCTACAACAACAGCAGCAACAACAACAAAAAGCTAGAGAATGTATCAATTATTTTTTGCTGTGTAACAAACCACCCCAAAACTTATTGGCTTAATACAACAAGTATTTATTATTCTCACAATTCTTTAGATTGCTTAGACAATTTTTTTTTCTGTCCACACAGGCTCAGCCAAGGCTTAATGGTCTAGAATCATCTCACTCATATCTGACTGTTGGCAAGTTGATTAGTCTATAAAGTCCTCATTTGAAAAGTTTTGTCATCCTCCACGGATACTCAGGTGTCTGCACATGGAGCGTCAAGATTCAATGAGCCACAAGAGAGCAAGATCCAGTGCATAAATAGTTTTAAATCTCTATTAGCATCACACTTGTTAATATTCCATTGGTCAAAGCAAGTCATATGGATAAGCCACAAATCAAGGGGTGGAAGATAGATTCTACTTCTTGATGGAAGAGTTGCAAGTTGGAGGAGATACAAAAAGTTATATTGCAAAAATAAGGTTGTATAGAGAGGGTAAAATCAGTGGCCTTCTTTTTTTATATATAAAATAAATTACATAGATATAATTTTTGAAACAGAGGCAAAACAAAAATAAAGAAGTATAATGCTATTACAACAGCATTAAAAATAAAAAAAAATAAAAAAAAGAAACCCTTTTTGTTTTTTTGAGATGGAGTCTTACGCTGTTGCCCAGGCTGGAGCCCAGTGGTGTGATCTCTGGTCACTACAAGTTCCGCCTCCCGCGTTCACGCCATTCTCCTACCTCAGCTTCCCAAGTAGCTGGGACTACAGGCGCCCGCCACCATGACCGGCTACTTTTTTGTATCTTTAGTGGATATGGGCTTTCACCAGATTAGCCAGGATGGTCTTGATCTCCTGACCTCATGATCTGCCCTCCTCGACTTCCCAAAGTGCTGGGATTACAGGTGTGAGCCACCACGCCCGGCCTAAAGAAACATTTAAGAATAGTTTTAGTTTATGGAAAAATTCTGCAGTACACAGACTTCCCATATACCCAGACTTTCCCTTATTACTACCTTCTTACATTGACTCAGCACATTCATCACAATTAATAAACCGATATTGATACATTATTATTAACTAAAGTCTATTCTTCATTAAAATTTCTAACTTTTTACCTAATCTACTTTTTTCTATTTTAAAATTCCATCCAAGATATCGTTTTGTACATTTAGATATGAGGTCTCCTTAGGCTACTCTTGGCCATGACAATTTGTCAGACTTTCTTTGTTTCATAGAATGTCCCTCATCTCTGTCCTGTCTGACATGTTTCTCATGATTAAACTAGGGTATGTGTTTACAGAAAGAAAAATATAAAAGTGAAGCATCATTTTCATCATATTCCAAGGGTTCGTATTATCAAGACTTGTCACTCTTGAGGTGAACCTTGATCACCAATAGTATTTGTCTGGTTTCTTCATTGTAAAGTTACTCTTTTCCTCTTTTGTTCCCATGCATTATTTAGAAGAAAGTCACTATGTACAGCCCATATTTAAGGAGGGAGTTATGCTTTACTTCCTTGAAAATGAAATCTGAATAAATTATCTAGAATTCTTCTGCATGAGCAATGTGTTTATTCTCAATATATTTATTCCAATATTGTATCAGTATGGACTCTTGAATAATAATTCCTGTGTTTCTTTGGCATGCCCCCTTCATTGTGTGTGCATGTGTGTGTGTGTATGTGCGTGTGTGCATATGTATGTGTGTGTGAAATATGGTTTGACTCTGTGTCCCCACCAAAATCTCATGTTGAATTGCAATTCCTAATCTTGGGGGAGGTACCAGATGGGAGTTGATTGGATCATGGGGGCAGATTTCCCTCTTGCTGTTCTCATGATAAACAGTGAGTTCTCATAAATTATCTGGTTGTTTAAAACTGTGTAGCACTTCCCACTTTGTACTGTCTGTCTCCTGCTTTGTCATGGTAAAACATACTTTTGTAACTTTCCTGAGGCTTCCTAGCCATGCTTCCTGTATAGTAAGAAGAATTGTGAGTCAAGTAAACTTCTTTTCTTCATAAATTACCCAGTCTCAAGCACTGTCTGATAGCAGTGTGAGAATAAATACAGAAAATTGGTACTGGGAGTGGAGCTTTGCTATAAAGATACCTGAAAACATGGAAGTGAATTTGGAATTAGGTAATGGGCAGAATTTGGAAGTTGGGAGGGCTCAGAAGAAGATAGAAAGATGAGGGCAAGTTTGAAACTTCCTAGAGACTTGTTGAGTGGCTGTGGCCAAAATGCTGATAGTGACATGGACAGTAAAGTCTAGGCTGAGGTGGTCTCAGATGAAAATGAGGAACTTATCAGGAAGTAGAGCAAAGATCACTCTTGCTATGCTTTAGCAAAGAGGCCGGCAACATTGTGTCCCTGTTCTAGAGATCTGTGTAACTTTAAAGTTGAGAGAGATAATTTAGGGTATCTCATGGAAGAAATTTCTAAGCGGCAAAGCATTCAAGATGAGGCCTGTCTGCTTCTAATAGCACATGCTAGTTTGCATGAACAAAGAGATTATCTGAAACTACGACTTATATTTTAAAGGGAAGCAGAACACAAAAATGTGGAGAATTTGCAGCCTGACCATGTGGTTGTAAAGAAAAACCCATTTTCTAGGTAAGAATTT